>NC_050193.1:16608574-16866074 GCF_008315115.2 Sander lucioperca | reverse complement strand
GTCTCTCTCAGTCACTCAGTCTCTTTTCCACCTTCACATGGGGCGGCAGCTGGTAAGATGAGTTTTACTTTACTTTCTTTTTTGGGGAGCTTTTTCCCTTTATTTAAAAGTGGATAGATATGAAAGTGGGAGAGAGATGGGGGGATGACACGCAGTAAAGGGCAGGAGGTTGGATTCGAACCGCTGCCGGACTCAGCCAACATGGGGACAAACTCTCTTACTGGGTGAGCTAGAGGCCGCCCCCTTTGCACTTATTTCTTGATAACATGTCTATTTAAATGACCGCTCCAATCTATCCATCTTTGTCAGCTTATCCGGGGTCGACAGCTCCAGCAGGGGACCCCAAACTTCCTTTTGGCCGAGGATCCTGAGGCATTCCCAGGCCAAGTTGGAGATTGGTTCAAAAACCCTATGACTGAATGAGGAAGAGGTAGAGTTACCCTGCCCGGAAGAAGCCCGGGGCCCCCGTCTGGAGCCAAGCCCAGATGGAGGGCTCGTCAGCGAGCGCCTGGTGACTGGGTTTGCCACGGAGAAGCAACGTGGCATCTCCCTCTCATCCCATGGGCCCACCACCTGAGGGAGGAACCGCTGGGGTCGGGTACGCTGCCACACAGGTGGCAGTGAAGGTCAGGGGCCTCCATTTATCTAACTTTTTTACGATGAACATGTTTAGAATATTGATTTTGTTGTTAATTTCTATTTGTTTCTTCCAGGTTCTCCAACCCATGTGTGTCTTATGTTCTCCATTATCATTTGCTCACCCTTATGTTAAATACATCTTTGTTGAATGGACTGAACTTCTCTGTGGCTCACTCCTGCATTCTGACCGATGCCCGTGATGATGGCAATCAATCTCTAAAACTGAACCCTCCTCCTTACCAACCAGGCTTACTGTGACCTTTCTCTACAAGGCATGATCGACAGCTGACACAAGCTCAACAGTAGACACAGCTGTGTCCTAAAATAAACCGGCACAACAAAACCATATGGAGGAGGTTTGGTATGGGACAGCCTTCTTGGCCCATTATGACACATGAAGTCTTATATATGTTGGGTGAAAATTGGAGGGAGGTAGCCACTTTACTGGGACACAACAAGAGCCCGACCGATATTATTAGGCATTTCCAAACTTATCGCTATCGGCATTTATAATGGCCGATAAATTAATATTTAAAAAATAAAAACGGACGAAACCCCGATGAGTGTTAGCGTTGTGTAGTCTGTCCACCAGAGGCGCTCTACAACCTCCCTGTTGGCAACACTCATGTTTAACCCTTTAAGTTTAATATCTTAAGTTTGTATTTCTATACATTTTATTTATCAGAACTTTAATATATTTTGATGTTCCTCTGTTCTGTTGTGACAATTAAACAAACAAGTTTATTTTTAAACTGCATTATCATATTTTAGTGAGGACTCAAATAACTACAAATAACTAATGTTAGGGAAATCTGTTTTGTTACGCGTTTCTGGATTTTTTTTATTTTTTTTTTTTAAATATATATATCTGCCAATATATCAGAATATCGGATTTTTAAATCACCAAATATTTGTATCTATCGGCCTTAAAAATCCTTTATTGGTCGGACTCTAGCCACAACTATAGTTTGGTGAACATTAGTGAGAAAACTGACCTTGGCTCCACCCAGCTTCCATTCTACAGAGTCTGATTCAGCCAAATTAACGTGTGGTTTTCACACTTTTAAAAAACAGTTTTTACTTTAACAGACCTCCTGGTGAAGTTAATGTGTGAGAGTCATGAGGTGTGTTCTTACAATCAGAGTGTACGGTGCCTCTTTCTTTTCTCCGCTGTCCTCTGGTGGCGGCGCTGTAGACTGTCCCGGTTGAGCCGGCGTGTCCGTCGCCGCAGCGGCCGGCCCCGTTGGCGACGTGTCCACAAAGACTTCATCTGTCACCCGAAATCGGATCTCCTCTCCCTGGTCCATGTAGAGATCATGGGCCCCCTCGTCCGTCTCGTATTCCCAAAGCCAAACTTGCTCTGCTTCATCACTGAGGCTGTAGCTAAGGACGGCTCGACTGCTCAGGAGCTGCAGCTACAGTCCCAATCACATCTGGATCAGACTCTCAATAGTATGTGATGCACATACAACTGCTTTATAAGAATTTTTGTTTGTGTGTGTGTATAGAGTATATTCATGTTTACATATGCACAAAACATGGGAACATTTTCAGTCAGGATACAATTTTGCAGGCTGTTGAAGTGACTCTGGTGGAATGAGAATGTCATCGAAGAAGCCCATGGTCACTGTGAAACAGAAAGGGGACAGTGTCAGCGGACTTCTGCCTGGTACATGTGACAGCAGGACATGTGACCCTTTCTCTTTGTAGGCACAATTCAGACTGTGTGGTGAATTTCTTTTTTTAAATACCCCAGACATTGTTACCATTCAAGTTACATTTTATAAAAAAGCAACATGTGGAGTAGACAGCAA
This sequence comes from Sander lucioperca, assembly GCF_008315115.2. Lineage (NCBI taxonomy): Eukaryota > Metazoa > Chordata > Actinopteri > Perciformes > Percidae > Sander > Sander lucioperca. Next base: position 16,863,621 of record NC_050193.1, on the reverse strand, counting down.
GAGAAGGACAGCTATTTTGGTACCAAAGGCGTGAAAACATGTAACATGAAAAGGCAGAGGGCCAGATCCTCTCAGATCCTAATGGGACTGTTTGTGTAGACAGCACAACTGAATGAAATATAATATATGGCAAAAAGAAATTAAGAAATAAGGCAGATATATAATGTATTTGCTATGGCTGACTACTTAGAATGATCAAGAGCTGGTAATTCACAATAAAATTAAGTCACAAACATTGACTTTAATCTATTTTTATAAACAACTAGTCTATTTGTAGACCTACAAAACATGTATCGACGACTATTTTGATCAACTCTAACCCATTTTTCAAGCAGAAACTTACATTTTCTAGTTACAGCTTCTATATGTGAGTGATTGCTGCTTCTCTCCATTTTATGTTATTGTAAATTGAATATTTTTGGGCTTTCAACTGTTGACATTTGACAGGTCACCTTGAGCTCTGACAATAACTTTGCTAATTAACACATTTCTGGAGATTGAATCAAACAGGCTGAGATGGAAAGACAGAAGTTACCATGAACTCCCTCTTGACTGCAGTACTTGATCTTGCCGAGCAGGATCTCATCGAGAAATGGGTGAAAAACAACATACCTGAAATGAACTGACAGAAAGACCATAGGAAGATGGGAAGGAATCAGTGGGTTTAAAATCTAAAGAGGCGGTAAAAATACAGTACATGGCTTGACGCATGATGCAACTGTACTGTATGAGGAAATGAGAGAGCGTCATCATACCTTTGGTGTGTGAGGCGCCGTCCCCCGGGAATATATAGGAATCCTCTAGTTTAGTGATGTCGTACAAGCAGATGCACAGGCCAACGTTGTAGACCACCTGAGGTGATGAGAGCACGTCACAGTAATGCAAACATGCTGAAATTACAATATTCCCCAAGTGATTTGACTTGGTTGTCACAACAGACTTTCAAAAAGCAAAACTCAAAATGCAAATAGCCAAACTGACTTGTTATCTTCTTAACTTTAAACACAAAATGCTGTGCTTACATACAGTGCAAAACCCTAACTCATATGCTCAGTCCTCACCTCATATTAGCACGAATAACTTCACCACCACTGAAATGCATTTAAGCATTTTGGTTTACTGTCAAAATGTTCTAATGAACTGGGTTTCTGTTCAGTCTGGGTTAATTTGACGGTATCGGCTGTCTGTAGTTATGATGATTAAACTCCTAGGTGATTAAGGTGTGTATGGATGCAGGATTTACTTTAGTGTAAAGTGTTTAATATCTAAAAGTCTCACCCCATTGGATGAATTCAAACTTTTAATTTGGGATCTTTTTAGAGAGCTCTGTGATTGTTCCTGATGCTGTCTGTGTGTGATAGTGTGACTGGCTATTCTTATTTCTCCTGCTGCACCCAGGTCTCTCTTATAAAAGAGATGACTTGTTTAAATAAAGGCAATAATAATAACAATAATAATAAACTTGACTTTATTGACTATTTTGCATGCTAGTTTGAACTCAAAATCAGAAGTATACTTAAGCATTTTGGGTTAAAAGTTTTACAAAACACTAGAGCAGCAAAGATTAATCAATTAATTGATTAGTTGTCAACTTTTAAATTAATCGCCAACTATTTTGATAATCGATTAGTCGGTTTGAGTAATTTTTTAAGACAAAGGTAAAAAATTCTCTGATTCCAGCTTCTTAAATGTGAATAATTTCTGGTTCCTTCTCTCCTCTGTGACAGTAAACTGAATATCTTTTGAGTTGTGGACAAAACGAGACATTTGAGGACGTCACCTTGGGCTTTTGGGAAACACTGATCCACATTTTTCACCATTTTCAACAACTAATCGATTAATCGAGAAAATATTCAACAGATTAATCGACTATGAAAATAATCGTTAGTTGCAGCCCTACAAAATACACACACACACACACACAAGGGGTGCATGATATATCGACTCAATATCGTTATGGCGATATCACGTTGCACAATATTATATTGAAATTGTCGCAAAACTTTTTTATATTTATTTGTATTGTTTCTAATATGTCCTGTTCTGTAGACATGCTCTTTATTTATATATTTTATACTGTCCAACCGTAGAACACGTCCTGGTCTCTTTATTTATATATTTGATACTGTCCAACCAGTAGAACATGTCCTGTTCTCTTTATTTATATATTTTATACTGTCCAACCAGTAGAACATGTCCTGTTCTCTTTATTTATATATTTTATACTGTCCAACCAGTAGAACATGTCCTGTTCTCTTTATTTATATATTTTAGGGATGTCCAGATCTGATCACGTGATCGAAAATCGGGCCCGATCACGTGGTTTCAGACTCGATCGGAATCGGACGTTACCTTCCGATCAGGACTCGGATATATATGTGTATATATATATATATATATATATATATATATATATATATATTCTCATTATTTTTGAACACATCTATAGTTATGCGGTGGCACAGAGTTAGATCTTTTTGACTCCACACAGAAACAGCAACGCATGCAGCATGACGTTACTTTGTTGCAGAGACGCTATTGGTTAAATGCCGGCAAAGTAGAACACGGAAGCAACTTGAAGCAGAAAGCGCGAGTATGTCTGCGGTCTGGAGATATTATAAAGTTGAATTATTATACAAGTATCGGATCGGGACTCGGTATTGGTAGATACTCAAAATCAAATGACTCGGACTCGAGGGCAAAAAAACCTGATCGGGACATCCCTAATATATTTTATACTGTCCAACCAGTAGAACACGTCCTGTTCTCTTTATTTATATATTTTATACTGTCCAACCAGTAGAACATGTCCTGTTCTCTTTATTTATATATTTTATACTGTCCAACCAGTAGAACACGTCCTGTTCTCTTTATTTATATATTTTATACTGTCCAACCAGTAGAACACGTCCTGTTCTCTTTATTTATATATTTTATACTGTCCAACCAGTAGAACACGTCCTGTTCTCTTTATTTATATATTTTATACTGTCCAACCAGTAGAACATGTCCTGTTCTGTAGACATGGTCCCTATTTATTTATTTATTTATTTATTCATGTTGTGACCGTCAGATTAAATAAACCTTGTGTTGTTAGAAAACTTGTTTTATTTGTTATGAATCTGTTTTGATGCGTTTTCCCATAACTTTTGTAATTTGACATATGTTTAAAAATATCGAAATTAATATCGATATCGCCATATCACATACATACACACACACACACACGCACGCACGCACGCACGCGCACACACACACACACACACACACACACCTTGTTGGCCAGTTTCTTGTTCAGCTCCTCAGCTATAGCATCGTTGAGTTGTCTCTGGAAGTTCCACGGAGGGATCCGGACAGTGTCCACCATCTCCACCAACACGAACATGATGCAGTGTCTGCTCTGTGAGCATCTACTCACTTACACACACATAACCTCACACACACACACACACACACACACACACACACTCAGTCACTCACACAGAGCTGCTGTGGTAAAACAACCGGTCAGCTGAGCTGTGAGGTGTCGCCTGTTTTCAGGACAGCGTTTCCTGTTTTTCCACAGCGGAGATGAATTTTATTTTATTTTAATTGTTCAAAATCTATCTACAGACTACAGGTAAAGTATAACATCCTACAGCAAGCTCACAGGAGAATCCATGATGTCTCCACGTGATTATTTACGACAGTGCGCTTTTACGACATGTCGCAAAACTTAAAGGTACAGTGCCCATTTTTAAAGCTCTATTTTTGTTAATATATGTCATTATTTGTCTTTGCATTACCATCATTTGCTATTTGGTTTCCATACTTTTCACAGATTTAAAAATTAAATTCCCTTAATCGCTAAGTTCAATGATTTTATTAGCCAATTATCATATACATAGATGCAAATTGTCTGGTAGCACACCGTTAGCTGCTAGAAGCCTGTGTACAGTGGCACTCGTACGTTTATGAGCCCATGCTAAAGTTGACTAAAAAGAGTCCCTTCACCATACCTTGTAGATTAGACTCTAGTACCTAGAGACTGGCATGGTTGTATTTCAGTTAGTCTAATAGTTGGTTTGAGTCGCATTGAGAGTTGATTTAATGGAAAGTACCCCATGCCAATCTCTAGGTATGGTGAAGGGTATGTGATGATGTGGGGGTATGGTGAAGGGTATGTGATGATGAGGGGGTATGGTGAAGGGTATGTGATGATGTGGGGCTATTTTAATTCCAAAGGCCAAGGGAACTTTATCAGGATGCATAGTATCCTGGATCCATGAAATAACTGGCCTTTAAAAATAAAAGTCTACCTGCCTCTATGGGAATTTAACATAGGGGTGTACTTACTTATGCCCCCTGTATTTTAAGGAAGAACATTTATTTATTTACAATACATTATTCATTCACAAAGAAAATTGGTGTCCTTAAAGGTTAGATTTTTCCTCATTTTTTTAATTAAGGCATTAAGATTAATTTCCAAAAGATGATTTTTTTATTCCTCTTTTTAGTCAACTTTATCATGGGTTCATAAACTTATGAGTGCCACTGTATCTATCGTAACAATCACTTTCTTATTGATTTCAATAAACAAAGAAACACACAAAAACATCCACTTTGGAATTGTATCTTTAGTAATTTAACCAGTCATTTTGTAATTGATGATATTGATATTTTAAATCTCTCAAGCAATAAAACTGCAGGCGTTTTCAATCATCTACTTTAACAAAGTCAGATTTGAATGCAGAAACCGGAGTGTAAGGGGAATCATCACTATGAGAAAACATCTGTTCATATTCCATATTTATTTGCGGTGTCTGAACAAATAGCATGTTGTAAAATTGATTTCAAACACATCAGAGGGAAGCCTGACCAAGCACACCTGAGTACAAAATGACACAGTAGGCATGCCTTCATGAACATCATTTTGATTTGTCACTTTACAAAAGCGCTTTTAAAACTCAAAGGAACCAGTGAACAACAAAGTATTATCTTACATCAAAGTACAGTATAAGCAAACTGCTGTTTTAAATGTGCTGACAGAGAACAAAGGATGGTCAATCAATCAGTATTTCCCAAGATGTTTTCACGAATACGTGTACGAAGCAGCTCCCTGTGTGTAATCAAATAATTATGGACATGGTGATTTATTTGAAAGATCATATAATAATGTGTGATTTCCCCAAATACAGTGGCTATGGATAACCATTACTTCTCAACATCTCAGTATTTTCATTAGGCATCTTTGGCAGTAAATCTGACACACTGGTGAGGAGTGTTTAACCATCAAAGTGACAAACTTTATGAGGGGCAAAAAATAAATGATGATTCTCAAAGTGTTGAGCCGTTGAGTGAACAGATAACCCCTACAGGGAGTCATTCATGTCCAACATGTCTTTAAAGTTGCGCTGCTGCTATTTCAAATCATCTGTGTCCCTGAAAACAGTTTGAAACTAAACTAAAAAATTAAGAAAAAAATACACAAAACCATCATGAGTCACCTTCCTAAAAATGACAAGAACCTTTTCGCTGTCAAAGTCCAGCAGTAACTGACGGCTACAATCCAATATCTGTGCTGGAATTTAACTCACAATCCAAGACTGGTTTGTGAAACCACTAGGTTAATGGGTTTTCAGTTTAATGAAGACAACAGAGGGGACTCTATACCATGTCATTATGTTACAAGTCATCATAAACAGAGTTAGCGGCTCTCATTTAGAAAGCATAGCTAGCATACATCATCCTTGATCTCGCTCTCTCTCAGTTTATATATCTATATAATGATTTATCATTTATGTACACACCCCTATACAAAGTGCAGCTATATATCACACATTTACACACAGGTCCAAACTTAGTAACTTGTTTAGTACATAGGGATTGACCTCAGGAACTGTAATAATCCAAAGTGTTTTTACTTCCTAGACAGCAGAAAGAAGAAGTAACGGATTTATAGACTGTCTGGTTGATGATAAGAGCTAAACACAGAAGACCAGCAGTACTCCCACATAAAACATAGCAGCAATGACATCAAACATCCCTATGCCCACAACAATATCTAACCAGACTGTTTCATTAGTGCACACTAGGGGTATACATCATGGTAAAACTCTGGTTTATACCAATAAAGAATTCACTTGAATTTCTACTGTCTGAAAACTTGCGTATCAACAATGAATATTACAAGTTGTATGTCAGTCCTATAGTCACACACACACAACCGAGATGTGCGCTGAAGAGTGAAATGTTTGCAGAGGATAAAATGAAGCGTGGCAAAGCACCCCTAAAACTACTTCCCCAACTCTACAAAGTGCTAGTGTACAGGCATCTGGACACTAGATTGTGCGTTGCTTTGTGTATCAAGACAGCAGGCCTTCTCATGCTACGTAGGACCAAACCTCAACCTGAAAAAAAAAACATTTAAGTCATAAGACAAGGACAGCCTCTCATCTCCCATTACAGCTACACAAGGCAATTTCACACGCTGGCAACTCCAGATGATAGTGAGGAGAGACACAGAGAAACCACGATAACAAAACGTCTGTGAAGCTTTGTTCCAGGGGATGTAATTGGGATAATGAGACGAAAGACCTACTATAGAAGAGAAGAGCTTTCTCTGGATATCGTGGCAGACTTTTCATGACACGGTTATGCTGCAATTTCCTCTGGGCACGGAAGATTTCCTGTGTCTATACCACACACATTAGAATTTACATTAAATATCTTGCCAAGTGTAGTTGTGAAGTCTAACAACATAAATCTGATTTCAGCCTATTAACCCAAACATATCAGGTTGTGGTTTGGACTGCATGGTGAGAACAAGAGAAACAGGATGAGCAAAGAGGGACACACAGATGCGAACACAGACCGATGTTAACCCTGATAAAAAATAATCATGCACAACACACACATACACACAGGACAAAACGCAGATGGAAAGAAAAAAAAATGGCAAGGCTAGCGCTAACACAATGGCATTATGTGTTGTGTGGTTTGTCGTCCCAGTCCCGAGTTTTCACACAATGGGGTCTTATATCATGCAAAAAGACAGAGAACGAGTAAGCAAGCAATAGAAGAGCAGCAGAAAAACACACAAGATCTCAGACTGAGTGAATGGGCTGTAGTTGTACTGTGGCCATGGGATTTCAATAATGCCGCTTACAGTAAATAAGTGTGCCTGGTATTTTGTTTACAGTGTGGCTCCCAACTACAATTAGTGAGGAAACGCATGTTCAAGTCGTTTAGTGGAGAATATACATGTAGAATTATAGAGAACACGTGGGACAGATGTTTTTCAGGTGACACGTCTGGAGATAATGAAGGAAAAGTACATTCATGCAAGTTGCACAATTCAGTGAGCTTATTGAGCTGTTTGGATGGAGACTACTGAAACAAACATGACGTAGGAGGTATGACTGATAACAACTGTCTGGTCTCGGGGTGGATTTTGCAGTTTCGTATTTTAAAGCAGGAAGCTGTTGGTTAACTCGTCACTGCTTCGCCAATTTTATTTGATATTCTGCAACTAACTTCATTAATCCAGGGTCTGACTCATTAAAGATGGTATACAGTGTACGTGATAATAAATTATGCTTTATGTTAATGCTTCCACCAGGCTGTATTTTCACAACATTAGGATAATAAACTGTTCAATAGAGAAAGATGAGCGTCTGTGTATGAAACATTTAGCAAACGCTGCAGGGTAACAATCGACCACTAAGCTTGACAAACCTGATTTTAAACTGAGGAGTGCTGCCAGTACGAACGATGCTGCCTATTACAGAGACACACACACACACTGCTAAGCTTCGGTTATGTGCACTTGTTTGAGTGCGTTTGTGTAATTCTGCCTGTCGAAGTGCTTTTACAGTAATCCTGTCTGTGCATGTATATGCTCGTGTGTATGTGTGTGCGCTTTTCATCTGTACAGCGACCTTGTGTGTGTGTGTGTGTGTGTGTGTGTGTGTGTGTGTGTGTGTGTGTGTTTTTACTGAGCATGACTACAGCTGTCCATCAACCAACAAGTCTGGTTACCATCTACCGTTCACATCGTCTCTTCCTCTTTGCGAAGCCCCTCTCTAGGCCAACATTTCTCCCTTTCTTAACCCATTCCAAGGTCCCTCGATGGCCCCCCACAGGCCCCGCCTCCCTCCTCTCCACCAATTACTGGAGCTCCTTCATCCTGTTGAGAGCAGAGCCAGCCTTGAACCAGTCGATCTGCGTCTCATTGAAGGTGTGGTTTAGAGAGATGGACACCTGGCTGCCATCGCTGTGCTTGATCACTGCTGTCAGGGGCTGGAGGGAGGACACACATGAATATAATGTTAAGAGAAGACTCCGCTGTCCTTTGGATCAGTGTTGCATTAGTGCAGAATATTGCTCACCTTGCCGGGAGCAAAGGATTTCAGCCCAGTGATTGAAATCTTGTCATCAGGGCGAATTTTGTCGTAGTCGCTGGGGTCGGCAAAAGTCAGAGGCAGCAGGCCCTGCTTCTTCAAGTTAGTCTCTGTGTGGAAGGATACAAGATGGAAATATGAGACATAACAGCAAGACACTGGCTCATAGTTACTTCCATCAGGTAACCAGAGAAGGGCTCCTTGTCTGTCAGAAGTATATGTTACACAGAAATACAAGGTCATGGAGAATAATGCATAAAAGTATGCGCGTCTGGTTTTTATTGATTAGCAGCAGTCGTCATGATGAATTAGCTGTTCCGTTCACAAAGGATTCATGATGTTGGAAATCTTTCTAGTCAAGACCAAATGATGTTGAAAGCTTTGTAAACTGATATGTCAACTGTCAACTTTTGTGCATTTCTGCTGAGGAAATCTTTTCACAAAAATGAATGCAACATTCCAAAGATCAGACAGGCTTTCATCTCACTACTTAGCCACTAATGGACTGTCATTTTAACTTGGAGACTCTCTTAGACGCTCCTTATTCCGGCAGACTGTAAACATGCCAGACTGGGGATTATTCTAGACTTTTTTCTTGATGGTCATTATGGCCGTTAATATTCCAGATTTTCAGCCATATAGAACAACTACCGGACATATGTTTTAAATAGCCATATAATATCCTATATTTAAACAGCAATAAATCACAAATGCTATTTACACTATTTGTAATAATTAATATACAGAACAAGCTTATAGACTATGCATTTATAAGGGCATGGAGAGAAAAGATAGACAGAAGACACACTGACCGTACAGCGCACCATCGCTGCAGAATTATGAGCGCCACACAATCATTAATATCCTCTGCTCTTGTGTTTCACAATAAAGATATAAATAGAAGAATGGCCTATTACTGTCTGTAGAGCAGGCCTCTGCTGTCGTGCCTGGTGTAGCCAGTTTCATTGATTAGTGAAAGAACAGGCGCTCTGCGAACGGTCAGCAAACGTTACGTTCAATGTAGCCTGCCTGTGCCTCTCCACACACACGCAAGAGCGGAGCAGAGGAAGAAAGGTAAAGGGAATATAACAGATGAACGGTTTAAAAGCGGTGTTAAGAACTGTGTTTTCATGCTGCTGTACCCTGCCTTGTCAAACTTTAATAAATGAAACTGAAAGACAGAGGACGGCCAATTACTTCATGTCCTGTGGTCCTGTGATAAGGTCCAGGAATTTTGGACCGGGATACGTGATAACCTATGTCGGATTGCAGGGACCCAGGTTCCATTCAGCCCAATATTATTTGTTCTGGGAGATGGGTCAATCCTAAACAGGATGGATAAGCACATAAGAAGCTGGGTCCAGACTAGTTTAATGATAGCCAGACAGATTATTTTAAGAGGATGGAGGAATGAAGGGGTGCCGTCAGTCCAGGAGAGGGCTTGTGAGATGACTAGGGTGGCGGTGTTTAAAAAAAAAGTCATATAAATGGTTTACCAGGTTGGATGTCTATACTAGAAAATGGGGAAAGTACCAGAACTTTCTGGAGGGCTCCTAGGAATCTTTGTGTTGGGGAGAGACGTGTATAATGGGCTTATGATGTTGTCATTTATACATATGTTTATGGTTAATTGTCTATTTTGTTATTATTTTGTTGAATGGTCTCGAACATTGTAGTAACTGTGTCATATTTTCTTGTTTTTTTTCTGGGTGGGTGGTGATGACGAAGTTAATGAAACTGAATGTTGTCGGTAGGCTACCAGTTACAAACAGGCTCAAATTACAGTAGATCGCTACATCATCTTCTTTTCATCTGCCTGACAACTACACGCGTAGCCAGCAAAAAGCCGGTATATGCTAGCTTACGTAAACCCTGTGCCAGACTAAATAATCATCAACTTGCTTTGGAACCCAATCACACTTATTAAGATACTGCTTCCCTGTGGCCGGTTAGCTCAGTTGGTAGAGCAGGTGCACAAATATAGAGGTTTATTCCTCGATGCAGAAAGTCCAGGGTTCGAGTCTGACCTGTAACGGTTTCCTGCGTGTCTTCCCCCCCTCTCTCCCCTTTCATGTCTGAGCTGTCCTATCATTAAAGGCAGAAATGCCCATAAAAATCTTAAAAATAAAAAGATACTGCTTCCCTGTTGCCTCTACCTTTCACAAAGAAAATATATTAATGGTTTGAGTGCAAGCATTATAAACTTGCCAAGATCGCTCTTAACAGATTGAGGTTTGTATGTTTTTTTCTCTCCGTGCTCTGGAACTTACCGTGGATTCTGGCAAAGCTCTTGACGATGATGGCGCGTCCTCCAAGGTGCCGAGGCTCCAGGGCAGCGTGCTCTCTACTGGACCCTTCTCCGTAGTTCTCGTCTCCAACCACCACCCAGTTCACTCCATTGGCCTGGATTATACAGTTAAACAAAGACAAAGGAAACATTTAAAGGACAATTCCGGCGCAAAATGAACCTAGGGGTTAATAACATATGTGTACCAAGTCAACCGTTCTCTGGGATATGTGTTCATGCTAATCGAATGTGTCTCTAGCTTATAACAAGCTACCGCAAACCGGTGGTTAGCTGCTAACGCTAGCTGAGAACGTTTTAAGTGTACAGACAGTTTATTAAAAAGAGATTATAAAGACCGTAGCGTTCATGTTTACATGCAGGCGCCATCTTGGAAAACAGTCATGACCAGTCGAACCACGAACGCCGTGCAACCAGTAACCAGTAACACAGCTCAAACACAGCGTTCGTGGTTTGACTGGTCATGACTGTTTTCCAAGATGGCGCCCGCATGGAATTGTCCTTTAAAATGCTGAGAAAATATGCAACACAAATAATAATTTTGTCTGGTTTTAGGTTTATCAGCACTAGCATGCAGCATGCTACAAAATCTATACTCAGTTGCCAGTTTATTTTGTACACCTATCTAACATTAATGCAGTCTAATACAACAGTCCTGCAGTAAATCCTGCCTTTGTGGAATTTATAATGTTCCGTTTTTTGTTGAAACAGTTTTGAGAGATGTTGATTCAACTTTATGGTCATTTGGGAGGCTGCAGTTAGTGGTGCTGTTTAATTGTACTGTGTTATACTGACAGGTGTTCGTATCATTGTGTCCATCCCATTTAAATAAAGGAGGGTAGTCTAAATATCACAAACACCTTTCCATATACTGCAATACAGTTCAACAGCACTTATTAGATTTATTGCAGGACTGTTGCTGTTAGACTGCATTAGTTTTAGCCAGCTGTACCTAATAAACAGGCAACTGATTGTACATGTGCCATCAATGTAATGTTACCATCAACAGACACCGTCCCGTTAAACTCACCTTGTAGTGGCGGGCCACATCAGGCACACCTCCGAAATCTCCTGTCAGCAGATTCTTGACTTTGTTGACGGCATCATTGTCAGTGTTGACTGCACCAATCAGCATATTGTTGGAGATGTTGTCCAGGTGACCGCGGAATTTCAGCCAGGGCCCGGCAGCACTGATGTGGTCGGTGGTGCACTTTCCCTTCACCTACAGCAGCCGAGGAAACGAGAGGAAGGAGAAACGGAGGATAAGGAAAGAACTAACAGAAACTAAACAACGGCTATTTAACACTACACCATTTATATAATTCAGTGAGTTTCAGTCACCTTTGTGCAAACGGAACGAATCAGCTACAACAATATACTCATCCAAAAACATGGAGGCCCTTCACTGTTAGAAAATCTATTCTACCCTTTGTGAACTAATTATTTCCATTCCACCTTTAACTAGTGGAGCCGTCCTAAAGGGCATGAACACGGATTCTGTGCTAACTGAAGGGTTTTAGTCTTTGTTGAAAGAAATTGGTCTAAGGCAGGAAAATTATGTCCAACATTTTTCTTACTTGCACATACACCACAACTTTCCTTCCATTTCTGCTGCTCACCTTGATGAGGACCCTCATGTCCTCCATGTCTTTTCCATGCCACTTGTCAAAGGGCTCCAGCAGCTGCAGACGGTTGCTGGTGGGGCTCACTTGCACCTGAACAACATGAAATCAGGGTAAGACATAAAGGTTCTTCCAGGAATATTTTCAAAGGCTAGTGGGGCAGACAACTCCCAGATTTTTTTTTTTTTAAGAAAATTGTGTGGCCATTTTTAGGCCTTTATTCGAAAGGACAGCTGAAAACATGAAAGGGGAGAGAGGGGGGGCATGACATGCAGCAAAGGGCCGCAGGTCAGAGTCAAACCCGGGCCCTCTGCGTCGAGGAGTAAACCTCTATATATGGGCGTCCGCTCTACCAACCGAGCTCTCCGGCGCCCCTGAATTTAATTTGAACACCAAAACAATCCTTTTCTGTCTTGAAAACTGTCATATTACACATTTCTGCCCAATCAAGCCTTAATTATGCGGTTTGTTTACACTTGTTTACTCGTTCATGTACTGGTTTCAAACTGTTATCGGGTTACGACCTCACTAAAAGTCTGTTTTATTAGTGCTGTGCTGCTTTCTACATTGTTGAGCTTAGATACTGTATCTTTAAAATATTGGGTTTACTTTTGTTGTGAGTATGAATGTTATGTATGTAAGTTTATGTTTTGTTGTACCCTTGATGTACGAACAAGAGGTCTTTTGATGTATTGTGAGCATGAATGTTATGGATGGATGTAGTCCAGTTTAGAGGTCGACCGATAGTGGATTTTACCGATACCGATAGCTAGGTTGGGCCGTATTTGCCGATAACCGATTAATGGACCGATAGTATTTAGAATTGATACTGGATAAAAACAAACATGACACTCCAGTAAAACAGTGCTGAACTTTATTATAAAAATAAAAAACTGTATTGAACCATGAAAACATGCTAAATGAAATAAATATATACATATAAATAAATATTGAAGTCAATAAAAGACATTCATTCAAACTGAAACAAAAAGTAATAAATAACAAATAAAAACAGTTAAACTCAACATGTAACTGTTTAACTGTACAGCAATGCTACACAAGCATGTGTGTTGTCTAAAACAGTTCTACATATTTGGAGTCATCCAGTGCAAAAATAAACAGAATGAGCATTATAATTCATATAAAGGACAAACTATTTACATTTCTTCAAAAAAGGCACATGCCAAATCTCAAAACAGTGACGCCCTTCTTCTCTGTCGAACGTTTTAGAACGGTAACAGACGATCTCTGACCTGGAGGGATCTATCTTTCCCACTTTATACTCATTGTTCTCGCTTGGATGCCCATATAAGGCGTAATGTGTGACGGACCTGCCTTCCCATTGGTTGAAAACATAAACAAAAGGCATCAAGGGAAGATTCCCTTGTCGGTAGCACCTACTGTCTACGGGTAGCACGGAGTTAGCGGGAGAAATGACTGAAAACGTGATGAATTATGGACATCAAGTGGATAAATCTCAGATGTAACAGTTTGGATTTAATGCTCAACAACCCCGAAAAAAGGCCCAAGTTCCAGGCTGGATAGAAAATCACCTGTAGAGGCTAGAAAGACACCAAAGACACCCCCGTGACGACTAACTCATTACTTTTAGCTGCAGCAATCAAAAAGTCTCTACGTTTAACTGTTATTAAATGATCTAAATATGAATCAGAGGTGCCATTTGGGATCGTGGACGATCCTTTACGGTTCTGATTCTGACATTTGGGTCGGACTTTTTAGCGTTTATTTTTGTCAGTGTTTTAACCGCTTGAGGTAAGTTAGCCTACTACTAATGTTTAGCGTCATCTCAGCCTCGAAAGCAAACAAACATACTGTTGTGCTGTTCTTTCTCTACTAATGCAGCATCTATTCAACAAATTAATAACTTTATAATGATATGACAAAATGTACTGTATACATACCTTTTTGCTGTTGATGCTTTAAACGCCATCTGATGTCAGTCTTCTCCGCACAGCATGTGCTCTGCGTGCAGCGCGCAGTAACACGTGTCGAAAATAAACAACATGAGGCATCAGTGATAGTTTTTATTTCGCCTCTAGAGGCCTATTGTAATACATGATGCCAGCAGACCCTTCTCAGCTCTCGCGTACTGTGTAATGAATGACAGCGCACGCTGCTCAGCCGCTCCAGCAACGGACGCAACCAGGAAAAACTATCGGTATGGATTTTTGAAGATAACGATAGTTCCACCAATCAACTATCGGTGCCGATTAATCGGCAAAACCGATGAATCGGTCGACCTCTAGTCCAGTTTATGTAATATTTTTATGAAATAATAGAGACCCCAGGAAAAGTAGCCCAGGAAGACAGACAGAAGCTAATGGGGATCGTATTAAACAAACAAACAAACCTGTACTGCGCTGCTCTCAGCCGGGGGGTGCTGGTAGGTGTCCTGGCCCGGGTCAAAGTCTCTGGAGGGGAGCTCGTCACCGGTGGGGGGTTCCAGCTTGAACTTCTCTCCGTTAGCAGCCGTCAGGTAGTCGGTCTCTGGGTTAAAGTCCAGTGTCCCGGCGATTGCCATGGCAGTGACAATCTACAATGAATTACATAATAGGCATTTAGGCTGAGCAAATGTCAAAGCCACCATGAATACAGAAATAAAAATTCTATTGTTATTCCTCCATTGATACACTATGCTGTATGCATAAACTACTGTAAGTCTGTCTATTGATAGCCTATATCCACAACGTTCCACTTCCAGGATTGCTAGAGTGCCGTTGGAAATTCTGCCAGATCTCACTCTTTTCGGCAGGATGTCCGTTACCTTTCACTGTCTTTGTGTTGGAATTCTAAACTCTGGTCGATTTATGAGGACTATGGTTGACTGCTCCTCAGATCTCTGCAGGGTAAATCCAGACAGCTAGCTAGACTATCTGTCCAATCTGAGTTTTCTGTTGCACGACTAGAACAACTTTTGAACGTACACCAAAACAAGTTCCTTCCCGAGGCTATTTTGCAGCGGCACCGTGGCTCCGTCCGGCACTTAACATCGTCCAAGACGATTGTGATTGGCTTAAAGAAATGCCAATAAACCAGAGCACAGCAAAGCGAGACTAGTCTATTGATGACCATGTAATTATGAATGGCTGAGCTTGTATTTTGCTTCATGTTCAACCTGCAGTACTTCTTACCTCAGGAGAGGTGACAAACGCATGAGTAGCTGGGTTAGCATCATTCCTGGCAGTGAAGTTCCTGTTGTAGGATGTAACAATAGTATTCTTCTCTCCTTTTTTTACATCCTTCCTGAAGAAAGTCAAAACACAGAGCATTTTAGTCTGAAATAATTTTCTATTTGATCTTTAGACTTTACTTTGTACTTTTGTGCGGTGAGCCACCAATCTCCAATCAGTTTACAAGATTAAAAAAGTCTAAAGCCCTGCTAGTGGCCCTTAGTGGCTGAGGTGTTTATTACACAGTGCAACAATATGGAAGTATTGAAACGCAAAACATACTGATGATTTCCCTGTTCTTACAGCCTTTCTAGAGGAAGAGCTATTAAAATGGCTTGTTCTCTTTTATGACAATCTGCTTATGAGATTTATTGTATGTAAATGTATCATTTTGGCCTCTGATTGATGCTAGGGGTGAAGTTTCTCAAAAGTCCAAAATAGAAAGAGTTCTGGTGAGCATGAATACTCTTCAGATTGATATTTCTTGTGTAAAGCTGAAAGAAATTGGCCCGGTTGTAGTGTGAGAGGAAAGGTCATCAGAAACAGTGGTATTATCCTCTGAGGATCATAAATATTCACAGTTCATTTAATGGAAATCCAGTCATTAGCATACATTAGCTTTCATGAACCAGTGTTGGTAAACTGAAAGTTGTTTAAAAATCATTATCTGGGAATACTTCTACAGAATGTCATGGCAATCTGGTCGGTGGGTGTCGATATATTTTGCTCTATAGCAAAGTGTTGGAAGAATCAACTGTCATGAGGCTGCTGCCAGCGGGGCATTAGCCTTTACAAATGAGATGCATACCTGTCCCACTGTCCGATGCAGGGGCCACAAGCATTGGCGAGTACGACACCACCAACATCACTCAGGATCTTGGTCTGAAACAGGGACAACATGAATTTGAAGAAATCATTTCCTGCATCTTTCAAACACATACTATTGTCTAAATGTCATATGTAAAAAAAAATAATAAAAAGAAAAGACTAGGACAGACTGCCCAAATACTATGGGTCACTCGCTAAATGTCGGTGAGATTCTGACTCACATATCCATCTCTCTCGATAGTGGCGCGGATCTGCTCAGAACCAGGGGTGACTGTGAACTGGGCCTTGCACTTGAGACCTTTATCCAGAGCCTGCTTGGCCAGAGAGGCCGCCCTGCCCATGTCCTCGTAGCTCGAGTTGGTGCAGCTGCCGATCAGACCTGCGACAGACAAGTTCAATGCTTGTAAGAGGAGAACTGAGAACGACGACAGTAAAGTGAATGAGTATACAGTTAGTGGCAGATTGGCACTGTTTTTCCACATGAAATGAGAGCAAAGGTGCAGAAGAGAAGTCACAAAAAGACAAGCAAGCATGTGATTATACATCTTTATCATCATCATAACATTCTACTCATCCTGTCAATGATTGTAATTATACTGCGCTCAGTAATCATTCTAGTGAGCTACTTTGGAAGACCACATGAGAGTGCTGTAACGTGATCTCATCATATCTGGTGAATTACACCGCCCGTAGGAACAAAAAGAAATATCAAATTTCACCAGACAAAGCATTACAAATATTGACAATTGTAAGATAATACAGCTGTGTCACAAATACTTACCAACTTTAACCTCCAGGGGCCAGCCGCTCTTCTTAGCCGTAGCCCCGATCTCAGACACAGGGTGGGCCAGGTCGGGGGTGAACGGCCCGTTGATGTGGGGCTTCAACTGTCAGAGGAGAAGGGAAACAAGGCATAATGAAGAACAGTGATCATTTCAGTAATGTAGGACATGTTTGCATATGCTATAAATATTGTTTTCTAAATTTGGAAACTTTTAAAAAGAGGAACACCGATGGCACAATTAGTCTGCCTCATGCACCATCATCGCCACATGATACAAAACAAGACAAAGCTAAAGTATGTGACTAAATGAGAAGTGGGTGCTGTAGTTTTTGAGTTGAAGCTTTTACTTCCAACATAAAATTGTAACTTCAGTACCTAGGTCATCCATCAAGGTAATTCATGTTTTAATAAGCAGGTTTATATGTTGAAATGCTTGTCTTAATAGAACACACATATTCTAGCAGCAAGGTGCTCCAAAATATAATCAAATGATCTACTATATAACTTAATAATACTCTAACTCCTGACCTCCTGTATCCACACACAGACTGATGTCACAATGACAAACTGACAACACGGTCAGCCTCATACCAGGTATTATGGTAGTAGGACATACAGTGTGCCCCAAATCCATACTACCTCCTGATTCTAGGTAGGTATGTAGTGTATTCACACTGGAAAAGTGAGCAAATTAATTATACTCAAACCAGACAGCATGCATACTAAAGTCACAGTTTGACCGTTGCACATATTCTATACAGTCCCTCCA
Source organism: Sander lucioperca (assembly GCF_008315115.2). Taxonomy (NCBI): domain Eukaryota; kingdom Metazoa; phylum Chordata; class Actinopteri; order Perciformes; family Percidae; genus Sander; species Sander lucioperca. The sequence goes on along the minus strand of NC_050193.1, from coordinate 16,845,741 downwards.
GAAAAAAGCGATTATGCGATCGCATAATTCAATGCAAAATCAGCCAAAATCCGCGTATTTATGCGGGGGCCGCATTTTTTCAAATATGCCGCACTTTCGCCGCATAAATTGCCGATTTCCGCACAAAATATGCGGGGCTTGCATGATTTCATAATCTCCGCATTTTCATTGCAAAAAAGTCACATATATCTTAGCAGAAAGTTGAAAAATGTTGCGTTTACTTCACACAAGAGCAGCCATTTCCCCCTGTTGCCATGGGAACGTTATGAAGTGACGTAAACACGCGACGTGAACATCATCAAAAAGCTGCAAATCCCGCGATGAAGCCATGATGAAACTGCAGTTTTTGCAAGTTCCCGCAATTTTTGCAAGTTCCCGCAATTTCATTGCATAAAATTGCATAAATATCCCGCATATTCCATCACATTTTTTAAGAAAAGGTGCCGCATAATCAAGGATTTTTGCCCGCAACAATCACAAAAAAACTCTGCATTTTTCTGAAAGGACTGTCTATAATTTCCTGTTAGTATAAAATTGTAAAGAATGTTGAATTCTCTAACTACTAAAGCAATATATTATGATGCTTAGTACACAGTACAGACAGTAATGAATTCATATGTAGTATGGATTTGGGATATGCCAATGTCTTACATTCCATGACTCATGAAAATGTTTTGACTCACCTCGCTCAGGTTAATCTCTACAACCTGGTCGTATTCACAGCCATTATCTGGGACCAAGTCCTCTTTGAACTGATCAGCCACAGAGGCAATCTCTGAGAGGGAACGAAGAAGGGGACAAAGTTGCAGGTAAGACGCAGTAAATAAGGACTAAACAGACAGAGACTGAGAGAACAGTAAGAGACTAACCTCCACGGCCAGTTTTCTCCATGTACGTCTTCATGCGGTGGTTGTAGGGGAAAACGGACGTGGTGGCTCCAATCTCAGCACCCATGTTACAGATAGTGGCCATTCCTGAAAGAAATTAGAGTGTCACTTTACCTTAAGTTGGAAGAAATGTATCATCTACTCAAGCAAGATATGGTCGGTAGTTGATGCCGTCACTGTTCTTCGTTTCTTTCTTTGATGTTCACATGTTAACACAGAGAATGTCTTTTGCCAGCGTTTTAAGTCCTGTAATGTATCTCATCCTCACCAGTGCAGGAGATGGAGTCAACTCCAGGTCCATGATACTCCACAATGGCTCCAGTGCCACCCTTCACAGTCAGGATGCCGGCCACCTTCAGGATGACATCCTTTGGAGAGGTCCAGCCAGACAAGGTTCCGGTCAGCTTCACTCCAATCACCTGAAGGGAAAAAACACACACATTTGTGGAGACATTTAATGGTTGAAAACATGGTTTAAGCTGCTAATGAAATTCAAATTAATTTACAAGATTGCAGGTGTCAAGAACTCACTTTAGGACACTTGAGCTCCCAAGGGATTCCAGCCATGACATCCACAGCATCAGCTCCGCCCACTCCAATACAGATGGCCCCCAGGCCACCGCCATTGGGAGTGTGGGAGTCTGTACCAATCAGCATCACTCCAGGATAGGCATAATTCTCCAGGATGATCTGTCCAAAGAAAAAGGACATTTACTGTCAGTCACACATTCTTTTCTTAGGACGTAAAATTCAACAAACTGCTATTTAAATGGACTACTTTTCTAGGAATGTCTTTTTATGGCGTCCTTCCAGACAAGTAGTAATTTCAAAATAGCAGCCAATGGAAGTATGCTGAACACATACATCATTCTGCAAAGTCATGGTCAAACACCCAAGGGAAATAACAATATGCAAAACACATTTTCGAGCATTAATGAAAAGCCCTTTATAGCATTAGTATAAATCAGTGTACTGTACCTGATGGATGATCCCTGATCCGGGTTTCCAGAAGCCAACTCCATATTTAGCCCCAGCAGTTGCAAGAAAGTTGTACACCTCCTCGTTTACTTCCTGTGTTAAGAGTAATTGGGAGAGAGATATTTTCATATATGATGAATCGGACACAATATGTATGATATTCCTTCCATCTGTCCTTCGTCTGTCCTCACCTTAGCCCTCTGTAGGTCCTCCGTCCCTCCGATCTGAGCCTCAATCAGATGATCACAGTGGATGGTGGAGGGGACCGCCACCTTGGGCAGACCACTGCTGATGAACTGAAGCATTGCCATCTGAGCTGTAGCATCCTGCATAGCCACGCGGTCTGGACGCAGGCGCAGATAGGTGCGGCCGCGCTCGATATCCTGCCCTGCTGGATCGTCCAGGTGACCGTACACAATCTTCTCCGACAGAGTGAGAGGCCTGCCGAGCCTGGTGGGGCAGATTAATGGAAAGAGGTGGTCAAAAATTGTGCTGCGTTGGCCACGGAGCGTTTTTAGCGTCAGAAGTTTTAGAAATTTGGCTAACCTACTTCTCTAATATCTATTCATATTGTAAGTGTTATTGCTGTGTCCTTCTGTGTTTTGTGTCTCACTTCTGGAAAGTACTACATTTCCTCTGATGTCAAGAATCCTGGAAAAACCCTGAACACCATTATGGAATTATGGCTTTATTAGGACAGCAACACCTAGCGGCTAACTGTTGATATAATAGTCATATAATAGCCACACAAAAGACTTTTCCTATTCTTATATTACAGCATGTGGTGAACACCAGGACATCCAAAATTAGCTCCAAGGGGGGTGCCGTCGACACTGTAAATGTCACAACATTGACTGTGCAGCTGTAATAAACACCAGCCATTCCTCGTGAGCCAAACTTTAATCAACAAGGACTCTGTGTGTGTTCATGTGTATTTCTGAGAAGGGCAGCTGCTGACCTGCTGCGCACAATGTTGATGTTCTCGTGCATCTTCTCATAGTTAATGCTGGTGTCAGGCTCAAAGCGGCTCATAGACACCTTGGCCTTGGCGCTGAATGCTGCGGAGACATGAAAACGCCTTGCCCCGGTTCCAAGGGCCAGCTAGACCAGAGCAAACAGAGGACAGTTTTGAGAAATAACACCATAAACAAAAGTTTTACTGTACGGTTTACGCATTACATTATGAGTTATGTAATAACCATGCAGAGAAGAGAGAGGTCATTAAATTATGCAAGAATGGGACCACATGTGAGGATTGTTAAAACATAATCTTGCAAGTAGCACCAGTAAAAAGGTGTTGTATAAAGACAGAAAAAGAATCTCCTATTTTGGTCACAAAAGGCTCGGTCAGTTTGGTTAAACATTGACATCAGATCAGTTAGAGAATTTGGGATGAACTAAGTCGCAGGCTATCAAAACACTTTCCAAATCTTGCTGCTACAGCAAGAATATCAGACTGACGTTCATCTGTCTGTATGGAGCATTTTGAAGACCTTTCTTTTAGGGCTGCACGATATGAGAAAAATATCTAATTGTGATTATTTGACCGTTACTGCAATTGCGATATGATTCACGATATTGGAGAGAAGTATATTTTCTGTATCATTATTCTCATTTAAAAATATTAAATATTAAAATGATTATAGTGTGATTTTTGCAAGGATCTCTCTCTCTCTCTATAGTATATATATATATATATATATATATATATATATAGGCCCGATTTTGATAAAATTGCGATAAATTGTGCAGCCCTACCATCTTTCAATAACTATGGACTTTAAGTGTGCAATGTAAAACTTTATTATGGAGTAAAATAGATCCAACTATTGCATCACAATTGTGGCAGGAACCCAATATTAGACTGAATGTTAGAAATGTAATCACAACACTGCGTCAGGTTTTTGAGTAATTTTTATTAGTTGATATCTTTTGCCACTACTAGCAAAGTAAGGTACAATAAGATATAGGATTGGATTTAAATCTGTCATGCCAATGAGTGACCCAAGGCAATACATGAGGGATGCTATGTTCACTTGCTTAATATCTGACCCTCAGTGTTGATATTCAGTGGAAAGTCACTGTCCTCACAGAAAACTGGGTGAAAGTTTATACAGCTCATATTTCAGGGGTAAGCCTCCCCCGCTAGGCCGTTAACCGACAGTCTGATACACTACACTGTGGCCCATGTATGAGACCTAAAACGTACAGGCATAGTAAATCAGAGGAGCACTATTAACTACAAACGGAATCAGTGTAAATAAACCAGCACCAGTGCTCAAAGGCCCTTTCTTATAAAGACATTTTTTGGTTGTCAGCATTGACCAGTGATCCAAAATATTCAAAATATGGTCAATTTGGTCTCATTTCATTAGCAGAAACAGACATTTTGGGATGTCATTTGCCAAATAGTAGCCTACTTAATGCAATGCAATGCTATCTACCCCATTGATCCAAATAATAAACTAAATATGCAATAAAGAAGTGAGACTGAGACTGGCCTTTCTACACTGCTTTGTCAGTGGCTACATTGTCAGCTGATTATTATGAAGAAATAAAAAACAGCTCATAAACATTGATTAAATGAGCTAATGGCTCAAAAACAACCATCATCTTATTTTCACAACAAATCTATATAGCAGTGTATTCTCATATTCTCTCTGTATTTATTTATCCTTTATACCATATAACATTATTTTATGGGAATTATGGATTTAAGGCATATGTGATTGCTTATACACTACCGGTCAAAAGTTTGGAGTCACTTAAAAATGTCCATTCCACTCCATTACAGACAGAATACCAGCTGAGACCAGTTGCATTGTTTTTTAACCAGGGCAGCAGTTTTCAGATTACATTATGTGATTACATAATTACAAAAGGGTTCTCCAATGTTTTCTCAGTTAGCCTTTTAAAATGATATCAGATTAGTAACCAGAATGAGTCTTTGGAACATTGGATGAATGGTTGCTGATAATGGGGAATGTAAATATTGCATTAAAAAGGTCCAATGACATGCTGCCCTTTGGATGTTTTTATATAGACCTTAGTGGTCCCCTAATACTGTATCTGAAGTCTCTTTTATATAGACCTTAGTGGTCCCCTAATACTGTATCTGAAGTCTCTTTTATATAGACCTTAGTGGTCCCCTAATACTGTATCTGAAGTCTCTTTTATATAGACCTTAGTGGTCCCCTAATACTGTATCTGAAGTCTCTTTATATAGACCTTAGTGGTCCCCTAATACTGTATCTGAAGTCTCTTTATATAGACCTTAGTGGTCCCCTAATACTGTATCTGAAGTCTCTTTTATATAGACCTTAGTGGTCCCCTAATACTGTATCTGAAGTCTCTTTCCCGAAATTCAGCCTTGGTCCAGAATTACAGCCACTAGAGCCAGTCCCACAATGAGCTTTCCTTAGGATGTGCCATTTCTGTGTCTGTAGCTTTAAATGCTATTGAGGAGGAGAGGGGGGGGGCAAGGTGGAGGGTGGGGGGGTGGTCTTGACCAACTGCCACTTTGCTCGTTTGCAAGCCATGATGTCTCTCTCTTTCTCATGGGTGGGCCAAATTCTCTGGGCGGGTAAAGCAGAGAAAGGGGAGGTAACCTTTCCCCTTATGATGTCATAAGGAGCAGATTCCTGATTGGTCCATCTGAGCTTTCATTTTCTCAAAGGCAGAGCAGGATACCCAGGGCTCGGTTTACACCTATCACCATTTCTAGCCACTGGGGGACCATAGGCAAGCTGGGGGAACTCATATTAATGTTAAAAAACCTCATAAAGTGACATTTTCATGCCATGGGACCTTTAAAGATCAGCCACTTATTTCTACAACAGTCGAGAACCCTTTTGTAATTATGTAAGAACATAATGTAATCTGAAAACTGCTGCCCTGATTAAAAAAACAATGCAACTGATCTCAGCTGGTATTCTGTCTGTATTGGAGTGGAATGGATATTTCTAAGTGACCCCAAACTTTTGACCGGTAGTGTATATGTGATGAAATAATCTGTAAAAAAAATATAATGAAAATATTCAGATAATAAATTGATGAAGCACCAAGAAAAGCAAGACCTCAACCAGAACAAAACTACAGGTATTCATCATTTACAAGACATGACATGATGAGAGTGGCTCCTTTTGTAAACAGCTGCTTACTGAAGGCCCTGTGCTATTTAAAATAAACATAAAGTATCTGATTTGACCCACACGACCAGAAACACACCGCTGTGCATCAGTCCGAGCTGTTCGGAGTGAGCTGTTATGAAGTGCGTGTTAAGAAAACTCCGTAACCTTGCGATCACCTTGCTAACATCAGGGCGCCTGGGACCGTTCCCAGCCACTATTCAGTTGATGTCGACTGAAATGGATACTGCGATTAACAATAACACGGTATAATATTGGTTCCTGTAAGGTCGGACGTGGTTTATAACCGTTGCAAAGCGTCGTTGTCATGTGTCAGACGAGGACACCGTGACCTGTTACGGCGGCTCGGTGCGCACTCTTCTCCACATTTACTCGCTGTCGGTCAAACGTAAGCAATGGCGGCTGTACTACACGACATAACATATCTGTTGTCACATGTGTAGTCGATAGCAAGGCAGTTAAACACTCTGTAAAAGTAAAATAACGTTTTCTTACCCGCAGCCTAGTGACAGTCAAACAGTAAGACGCCATTTTGTTCACTGACAAAGATGATAGTGTCGCCCTCATGTGACGTAACTGGCTTAAGGAGCTCCTTATTTTATTATTGGGCTACATGCTATATCCCTAATTGACCAATTTTCAGCTGCTTCGGGTTTAACACTTAACAAATCTAAATGTGAAATTTTATGTCTGTATCAGACTGAAGAGGATAAAATGTTTAATATACCTGTTAAGAAATGTGTAAAATATTTAGGTATTCATATCTGCAAGGACCACAAGGAACGTCAACAACTTAATTTTTCGTCTAAACTGAAGAAACACAATACTGAATTTATGGCTTCAAAGAGACATTTCTATTTTAGGAAGGATTCTTTTGACTAAAGCAGAAGGGATTTCAAGATGTGTCTACCCTGCCCTCTCTCTCAATGTCCATGATTCAACATGTAAAGACATGAATTCCATATTTACGAATTTTGTATGGAAAAACAGACACCATCATTTAAAAAAAGCGGTGCTCTCTGGTTGTAAGGATGAAGGTGGATTTGAACTTCTGGACTTTTTGGACTTGAATTACACCTTTAAGGTGAAATGGCTGAAGGAATGTTTGAGAGCACCCAGAGTCTTTATGGTATTTTATCCCCAATAACATTTTTAATAGTGTAGGAGGTCTTAAATTTGTATTGAAATGTAACTACAATATTACAAGATTGCCGTTAAAACTATCCCTATCCCAATTTTATCAACAAGCTCTTTTGGCCTGGAAGCTGTGTCATTCTCACAACTTTTCTCCACACAAGTCTATCTTATGGAATAATGAATGCATCACTAGGGGGAACAAGTCACTCTATTTGCAAAAATGGATCAATAGAGATATTATCTTTGTAAAAGATCTTTTTGATTGTAATGGTCAATTACTTAATTACGAATCTTTTCTCAGAGAGAAAGCATTCCCAATAACGTTCAAGGAATATAATTCAGTTTTCAAATCTATACCTAATGGCATATTAGAATTAATGAAAAGTTATAAAAAACAAAATGAAGTTACTGGATTTAATTTTACTCTTTATATAAACGGTATGGATATTATGAGCAGCACTTGTACTAATAAGCACATTAGAAAATGCTTTCTAAATTTAAAGAAAATAACACCTCGTGGGAAATTTTACTGGAATTCTCATTTTACTGATGTTAACTGGCGTAGGGCATGGCTTGTTCCCTTTAGATGTTGTATCACAAACAAAGTTAGGGAATTACATTTGAAAATATTGCATAATATATACCCTACAAACCTATTTGTCTCGAAATTCATGCCTGTTGATAATTATTGTAGTTTTTGTAAAACAGAACGAGAGTTGTTAACCCATCTTTTTTATGGTTGTTCATTTTGTATTGCATTTTGGAAAAGCTTTGAAGATTGTATGGTATCTAAAACAAAACATACAATCACACTTGAAAGGAAACATATTATTACTTATTTTTAATGTAAAGATAGAAAGTTATGTAATATTGTAAATCTCTTTATTTTATTAGGTAAGTTCCATATTCATAAGGCAACATTTTCCAGATCAACACCGTGCTTCAAACTATTCCAGGTTGAATTTGACATGTACTTTGAGTCTCTTAAGTTGGATCCAATAAGAAAGCTATATTAATATCTGATGTCTACTCTAATTTATTTGTTTAAATACTCCTGCTGTCTACACTATTGATTTTTGGAAGTCTGTCCTCTTTGTACTTTTATTTCCTTTTGTTTAATTTATTATTCTCATTTTTACTTCGATATTATAATTTGTATATATTTTTGTATTTTATTTGTATATACATTGCAACGACTGAACTTTTGTAATCTACGTTTTGAAATAAAGTTAAAAAAAAAAAAAAATAATAATTATTGGGCTACATTTTTTAAATACGGTCTATTTTTTTTTAATTTTTCACATTTTTTTCCACTTTTTCCACATCTCCTTATTTTTAGTCATCTGTTTTTTTTAACGTTATGTGAAATCTATTATCTCTGACTTTGTACCCTTTACATTCTTAATAAAGTTAATAAAAAAATAGAAAATATGATTGGGTTAAATAAAAATGAATAAAAAACGACTACATTTACCGTAATCAAGTAAATATAAATATTTTATGATTAAAATAGATTTTTATCATTATTATTATTATGATTATTATTATTATTATTATTATTATTATTATTATTGTTAGTATACCATAAACATATTGATATAATAAAAAGCAGTTATTGTCCCTTAGTCCTTCTCTAAACTCTCTTGATGTCTTTTAAAATGGTTCTACATGACTTCTATGTGCCAGTAACATCCTGAACACATATATTTCATATTCATCTAATCTTGTTCTCATGTACAAACTAGGCCTGAAAAGTAACAAACATGTACTTGAGTACTTTACCTAAAGGGAAACACCTCCTAAATTAAGAATTCCAACATGTTATTTCCGTGGCCTTAACCTGGGTGAACCCTGACAAAATTTGAGATTTGCACTGCAAGTCCAATTTCACTCTCAGTTACAACTGAGAAGGGTCTGGTTTCAACCAGGTTACCATAGCCTAGGAAATATTCAATATTTGTGACATAAGCTACTCACTTTCAAAGCCAGAAACCAGAGAATTAAGTCTCAATCTTGTAGTACTGAGACTAGTATTAAAGTCTGGGGCTGCTCCATGGAAAATGAACGGGTGGTCACTTTTGTACCCTACTATCTGTTCCCTTGTGTCATTTACAACCCTATGTTATTTTGAAAATATTCTCTACCTGAAATACATCACACTACTTAAAAATACACTTTGTCCTGGAAAAAAAAGCCAATAATCTATTTCAAAAGCCTTGAAATTACTTTATCATCAATAACATATATGCCTGAAATGATTCTTGTTTTAACCCTTCTTAAATAAGGTTTAAAATATGGCTACCTGCGTTCCTGTAAAACTAAGATTTGTGGATGTGTGTTTCAATTAATTTAAATTGATTCATCTTGTGAATATATTACATAATCACAGTCCAACTGATACTATAGATGCCTGACCCTACAGTTAAGAAAACTGAAGAAGTGTCTATGCATAATCAACCTGGAGTCAACAAAAAAGCTAAAGCACGGCTTAACCATAGACTGTAAACATGAACAGTCTATGGACCATGGTCTTAACACTCTACCACGCACCATTTAGTGATAAGAACATCATTTCCCACAAGCCCCTGGTAAGAGTCAGGTTGCTTTAGCTGCTGACTGGACGCTGCAGCCCAATAATCTGTTGGTCCTTCCCCCATCTCAGCCAATAGAGACTCTGTTGCTATCACCGCTTATATTTTTAGCAAATTGTTCAGCACCGTAGGAAACTACAAATATCCCTCCGCCAATTAAACTAGAGCCCGTTAGGTAAACATGGAGCAAAAATGTCCTCATTTTCTGTTTTTTGGCGTCGCTAATTTTCGAGGAAGACAATGAAGAGTGAGTGAAGAGTTATCTTTTTTTTTAATTGTTTTTTTTTCTAAATCAATCTGCTGGTTAAAATGAATATAGCCTAACTACTGTGCGTAGAGATGGCATCAACGATCTGCTGACAGGAGAAAATATGCATAAATACCGTTATATGGGAAAATAAAGCAGCATCTACTATAATATTATGAAGAAAGTAGTCCCTGCCGTCACGGGCATGTAGGCGAGTCACAGTGTATAAATACGCCGGGTTGTCAAACAGTAAAGTTTCTCTGGACCCTCCATACAATCTGTCAGCTGAAGACAAACTGGAAAAACCCTTCGGCCATTGGAGAACTGGGGCAGCAATTAAATAAATCAACAACACTAAGGTTAAAAATACCTAGTGGTCAGCATCTAAACCAACGACTCGACAGGTCCGCCTTGAAATCCCCGACAACACAAGGGGAATAAAACAGAAACGCAGGAGTACAAGTCACGCTAAGACGTCAGTGACAATAGGTAAGTAATTGAATGTCAGCCGGTGCATGAAATAGGCTAAATGTATCTAAATATGCATACAGGCATGTGCATTGTCAACAGCATGTTGCTGTGTGTTGGTGTTTGGCTTAGCTTGCCAAAATGCGCTGACTATAATGAATGACTGTACTGGTTCAGCCTTTGAATGCTCAGCTTTTGTTTTTGTCTTCGCCCGTTATATTTTAGCTGAAGTGACCCTCTCAAAGTCTGCTTAGCTGTTTATTTTCGTCTTTATGTGTTTGACGGGATTGGTTAGTGCTGAGAAGGGATTCTCCTCTTCATTGCTCTAAGCACATATCGGTCGATAGGATGTTCACCACTCAATTAGCCTTTAGAATTTAATTTCATTTAACGTTACGGCGAGAATCTATAATGTGGGGGATACTTCACTTGCATGTCAGCCAAACCAGTGTCCTTTCTGCTCCAGTGCCTTTTGACTGACATATGGCAGTAATCCCCAGGTAGACCCTGCTTCTTATCTATAGCTTGTCATCACATATGCAAACCTGGATGGCATTTCTCCAATCTCACCCTCACCTTGCATATTTAACTCCATTATTTGGCATCTGCAACATATTCCCAACTCAAAGACGTCTATACATATTAATTAGTTCTTTTGGGAGAAAACTACAAGTGAGGGGCATTCAGCAAAAGGAACGGTGTGTCTTATTCTTGCTGCTGTAACACAGAAATGCCCCAATTTGAGATCAATAGATCTATCTATATCTATCTATCTATCTATCTATCTATCTATCTATAATCACAATAATGTCCTATTGCATTGAGGTTGTATGTGCGTGGTGACCCCTTAGTTCAGGCAGGCCTCTATATTTTGCTCTTAACCCTCAGTTATAATATTTCTAAAGGGGCTTTTGCCTTCATATATGTATTGTGTATATATTGCACATTAGCTTGTGCTACTTGCAAGCTCACTGTAGCTCTGGTGCTTAAAAGCTAAAACCTGGCATGTAGTGGATGCTCTGCAGCACGCAGTGTCACACTGATAATGAGTCCATGTAAACAAAAATAGCACTATAGATCCTGCTGTTGTTGCTCTGACCCGCAACAACAGGCCTGGTAAAAATGAATCCAGCCCCTTTTTTTTAAGCTGTGTGACAAATCTGCAGGTGAAGACTACAAATATGAACACAGAGAGGGGTTTTATAACCATGAAAGATTTGGATGTTTTTATTCAAATTGCAAGCTGTGGGTTATGATTTAGACCATTTATTATTTAGAAATCTGCACATATTAACTGAGCCATTCCTCCAATGTCATTGAATGACATTGGATCTTGAGTATCTTGCTGTTGCCTTTTTATAATGAGAGGTATAAAATGCAGTATAGATAGATAGATGGGATGCTGTAGGTAGCTTAGCTGTGTGTGCACTCAAGGCTTTTAGTGATGATGGCTGTTGCAGGTGATGGACCGGTGGATTCTGCTGTTCTCAAAAATCCTTTTCTACAGTCACTTCAACTCATTTTTAACTCTGGTAGAGGAGAGGAATTTGCACCATAGATGATGCAAAAAGGGCCGTATTTATAGCCCATTCAAACCCCCCCCCACCCCCCCATCTTATTCCTCAATGTCACCTTTTTCCTGCGATAGGGGAAATGTAAATCTCGTCTTGAACTTACACTCCCAGAGCCCTGCGTTCCAGCCTGTGCAGCTTTATCTGTAATAACATTAGAATTGTCTTTAATCGGAGGCGTCTTTCTAATCTTAGCTGCTGAATCCCCATCTGGCAGGGAAGTGAATGTGAGTGAATTGTTTGTGTGTGTATGCGTATGGGGGGAGGGGAGGGGGTGATTGCACGCCACGCACTGCATGGTGGGAAATGGTGTTCTGTGAAGTCAACTAACTGTCCTTCCATTTTACACCTCTTCCTTTTGTGAACCTTGTGGTCTGTTTTTTCTTATTCTTTTTGCATGTAATCTCAACTTCAGTTTGACTCCGCACGGTGATGAACGGACTCAGCGTGACTCTGATAAACATTAAGCAGGAGGCACTCCATGGGATCGGGTTCAGATTATAAAGGATTTATGAAGCCCACAACACAGCATCTGTTACATCCATCAGTAGATCTTACAGTCGATGAAACCAAAATATAAAACATGTACCAGTGCTGTCTGTTGCTGAATAAGAATAGTGGTGGTTGGAAGTTCATTTGCTCACCTCTTAACAACCATATACATTCTGTAGTGTCAGTGAAACTGATATTTTCCCCTCATCATGCATAACAAATATTCTTTATTTTTGCTATGCTGTATTATAGAAATATATAATTTGATTCCAAAAGGCATTATGGTGAGCCTTTCACACTTTCCCCTAAAAGCTCTTTAAATCTCACTCTGATGAAGGCTCTGTGCCGAAACACATAAGCATATTTTTGTGTGTGATGTGAGCCAAATAAACAAGTGTAATGTGAGTATTTTGTCCTCCTCAACTTGGAAATTTGAGATGTGCTACCTTTTCACCTTTTTTTTTTTTTTTTTTTTTGTAACTATGCTCATTGGATTTTGTGTCGAGCACTTTGCTGAGAATCCCATTGTTGAAGCACAACCTCCTTTTCCAATACTATATTGAATCTATCTTTGATGGCTTCAAAGGCGTTTCACAACAAAATGTCGAGTTTAAAAAATAAAAAAAAGTGAATCATTGTTTCAATGCCCTCACAGGTCTGTAAATGTCTCAATTCATAGCGTATTAAGCAGTGACACTTCCACTGGACTCATACATGCAGGGGTGTATATTTCTTGCTTACATTAGAGCAGTGACCTATATGGAGGCTGGAGTGTGCCACTCAAATAATTATGTAAATCAATAAAGTGTTCACGTTCACCAGGATCTCACAAGTATAGCTGCAAAGATTATTCGATTAAATTAATCAACAACTATTTTGAAATTTGATTCGTCGGTCTGAGTCATTCTTTTAATGAAAAAAGTCAAAATTCTCTGATTCCAGCTTCTTAAATGTGAATATCTTCTAGTTTCTTCACTCCTCTGTGACAGTAAGCTGAATATCTTTGAGTTCTGGACAAAACGAGACATTTGAGGACCTGATCTTGGGCTTTGGGAAACACTGATCGGCATTTTTCCCAATTTTCTGACATTTTATAGACCAAACAACTAATCGATTAATCACGAAAATAATCGACAAATTAATCAATGAAAATAATCATTACTTTCAGCCCTACTCACAAGTTTCTGTTAGTTTATTGTGACCAACAGTGCATTTTTAATTAGCAGCATTATTCTTACTGTGATGTGGTTTGTGTGTGGAGGATTTTAGTTATATTTTAGTGGTGTTGGTGTCCAGACAAAAAAACTAACTAATATTATTTGCTTAAATGATTAGCTATAATTAATTACTGAAAGTCTGATTGTTCTCGTGGCACATTCCAGCCCCATACAACTGAGGTTTTCTATATCCATAAAATATAGCTGTGATTAATTGTCCACAGCTGGATAACCGTGTCCCTCTCCCTCTTTGTTTTTGATCCATCTCCCTTGATCACCCCTTAAATCTTCCTCTGGTTCTTTCCAGGTAAAATAACCGCTTTCTTCTGTTTTTTTTCTTCACAGTTGGGACCTGAAAACATTGTTACACATTTGTTGACGAAAAAAAGACAGCCTGCAACCTGCTGCCCCAGCCTTCAAGGTGCCTTTACCATGGTGACACTAAAGGAATCGTACACTTTACAATAAGCCAGAGGAAAAAACTCCTTGTCACAGTTGCATTGCCTCACTTTCAGCATCATCTGGATCCCTTTCCTCCCACGACGGCGCTAACCTGGTGCAGCCATGCATCTAGAAGTGAAGGTCGCCCTCAACTTCATCGTGTCCTACCTGTACAACAAGCTGCCTCGGCGTCGAGCTGACCTGTTCGGCGAGGAGCTGGAGAGGATACTGATGTCTCGTTTTGAGGGTCACTGGTACCCTGAAGCCCCTCTCAGGGGCTCTGCCTTCCGCTGCATTCACCTGGGCGCACCGAGGGACCCCGTGGTGGAGTTGGCTGCCAAGAGAAGCGGACTGGACACCGAGGAAGTGCGTGCGAATGTTCCTGCAGAGCTCAGTGTGTGGATTGACCCTTACGAGGTATCCTACCAGATTGGAGAGAAGGGGGCAGTGAAGGTTCTCTACCTGGAGGACCCTCTCGGCCTCGACGGCGAGAGGGCCGAGGGGGTGATCAGAGAGGGTAAAGGAGATGCAGAGGCGGAGGAGGCCAAGAGTCTGGGCTTTAACCCAGACGCTCAGGTGTTTGTGCCAATTGGAAGCCAGGCGTCTCCTGCCCTCATGCCGTCACTCTCCAGCTCTCCCACACCTCTGTCTGGCCAGCCCTGCCCCGGCCTCTTCAGCTACCCCAGCTCCAGCACGCCCACCGACCCTGCTGCCCACTCCTCAAACACCTCTACCCCTTCTCCTCCCAGCGGCGGGCTGCCCTACCTCTCCGCCCAGCAGCAGCCCTCTGCTCTTGCCACTGCCCGTCCTCAACCCATCACCTTCACCACCGCCAGCTTCGCCGCCACTAAATTCGGCTCGACCAAGATGAAGAAGTGCAGTGTGGCCGGTTCGGCAGCTGGCCCCGGAGCGGTCATACCTCCTGCCCAGAGGATGCTCACCCGCTCTCCTACCACCATCTCGGCGCCGGAGCTGCTCAAGCACAAGCCCCTATCTCTGTCCTTGCACTCCCTTGGAGGTCCCATCGCCAGCCAGCTCTCTCCCAACGCCAAAGAGTTTGTCTACCCAGGATCCCCAGGCCCCCTTTACTTTGATGCTGACACCCAGCCCATGCAGCCTCACGCCAGCCCATTCCAACCCCCCCACGCTGTCAACACCCATCCGTCCTTTGACCCCTTCTCCAGCCCTCCCCCTGCCCAGAGTGTGGGAATCATTGGCAGCAACGGAGGAATCTCCTACATGGAGAAGCCGCCGTTTGTCGAGGGTTTAGGAAGCTACAACCTGCAATATCCTAGCCAGTCCTTCCAGCCTGTTGTGCTGGCCAACTAAGCCTTCATTTGTAACGAAAATAATTGTTGTAGGAGGAGGTGGGTTTGGACAATGATGCTCCAGATATTTTCAGTTTTTCTAACAAAAATTGTTCTAATACAAGTTAAGAATTAGTTTTACTACAAAGATTTAAAATACCACGTCCACTGAATAATTCATGTGTTTTGTTCCTCTGTCCCCAACCCCAACCCCAACCCCAGCCTGCCCTTTTGTCCGTTGCTGTTACTCATCACGTTCTGTGTGTTGGCTTTGATGACAGGAGTGGGTGGGTGGGGGGTGAGTTCCTTTCTACCTTGAGTTGTTGCCAATCTCTTTGTATATTATTTTGCATTGAATGTTAATGTGAGGGACTTTCTTTTTTTCTTTTTTTTTTTTTTTTTCTTTCTTGACTTGTAGTTTAATGGACCCGGCTCTAGTACAGCTCCATTTTTGCACTGCAGTGTCATGCTGTGAAAAAGGACCTCGCCAAGTCCTGCAGGGAACAACGGCTGTGGAAAGCTCAGCACTTTGCTCTGCAATCTGCTCTGCCCTACTTGCTACAAATACAGAGAGGGAAACTCTGCTGTGTGTGTGTGTGTGTGTGTGTGTGTGTGTGTGTGTGTGTGTGTGTGTGTGTGTGTGTGTGTGTAGTCCTGTTCTGTATTGTTGTGGTGCCGCGTGATGGAGAGACCCACTGTTTGTACGGTGGGCCCCGTTACCCCTTGAAACGCACTCGTACGCGGGCACAATTTGACTCTGTCACTGGGCGTATATTGGAAGCAGTTTATTGTCAGCTGGGATGTGTACATGACGTGGGTTTAAAATGAAGTGAGAGCAGCGGAGTGAGCAGAAAGGGAGCATCGGGGTGTTAAGGGAGTGATGTAGTAGAATGTATTGTATCTGTCAGGGGAAACTGCAGCTGGGAAGGTCAGGGAAATCTTGGTGAATGTGAAAAGCAAGTCAATCTTTTGCATTTTAAGACGATAACAATGCGCCAATACCTCAATTATACACACCGGGCTCTAAGTTATAGTACATGTATTTAAAAGGGCCGACGTGCACACACATTCGCACACGTGCACCCAATTCCAGTCAGCAGCGTGTGAAGGTGAAGAGGCGTAGGGGATGCAGCAGCAGGGATTGTGATATATGGCTTAGCGTGACTTTGACTATGAAGGAGAGGTTTTCCTCTGCACGGAGAGGAGAGAGGAATATGGGAGAAAAGGAAACGAGAGAGAGAGAGAGAGAGAGAGCGAAGCAGCTAGAGGGTTCTGTTGCCTCGGTGTCGTCCAGGCTGTATTGGCGTCGGGAGCGACACTTTAAAACCCAGAACACGTTTCTGGTGAGCTTAAATGGTATTGAAGCAAAAGGCTCGCACTATTCTCTCCCTCCTCTTGAAATTCTTCAGTGATCTCTTCTCCTCCTGGCTGTGTAACAAAGAAAACTCCCAGAATCCGACGGTTCAGGTCTCTTTTTACCCAGTTATGCAGACAAAGATACAAAGATGAATGTTCTTCAGTGGTCTGTGGCTCTTGTCACTTTATTGGATAGCTTGTCAGATCTCTGGAAGTCTGCTGCTTCTGACAAATGGTTTGTTTACCAGCCAGGTCCACGTGATTGTTGGTTTGTCACTACAGGGAAGGGTAACTCTCGGCTGTTTATTTGATCTGTCCAGCACTTTATTACTGGGCTCCTGAGGCTGTGTGTCGCCCACAGACACCAGCGCTACACCATTCCTTTGCCCTCTGTTTGGTAATGGCACCTTTTTATTCAGCTGTCATGAAAATGCTTTAGGGATATCTATTCAAACGCATCATGCTGGTGAGGAGATGCTGTCAGTCCAGTCCATTTATTTGAATGTTTTGTATAAGATGACCCGAGGACCCTTGACTTGTGCTCACGCTGGTTTTGCAATGTGACAGCTTGTCATACGCATGCAAGTTTTTATTTCTTTTCAAGGGAATGGAATGGGGTGGGGAGGCACACATCTCGGCAAACGTTATTGATTATTAAGGGAAAGATGCGTTTATAATTTTTTTTTGTTTTGTAATTTATTTTACAATATTTCTATATTTTTGTTTTTGCAGAATTATCACTTACATTTGTATAAGTAAGACATGACAAGTCCAGGAATATGTATATACAAAGTTCTTATGTTCAGATTATTGGTTTAGTTTCTTACATGCTGAGGTTATTTTTTCAGAAAATAACATGAATATATGCAAACTGAGACAAAAATAAAAAGATGTACAGAATAAAGTATTGAATGTGTATTGTACCTTGTACAGAATCTGTCGAAAAGAAAAGAAGGAAAAAAAAGACGGGTAAATGTATTCATTCTTCAAGTTGGATTTGAAGTTTAAGATGTGAATGTTTACAGTGGGTTTGTGTAGGAAAAGATGGCTGATATCACTTTCTTTGCTGTGCTCCCAGGGCAGTCTGACAACACTACTCCCATAGGCAGTACATTTAAACCAAAAATCTCCACATTTCACATTCATTCATCCATTTTCCTTTTTTAAATGTGAATTAATTGCATTTTGTGGTCACCCTGCCTGTTTGTTTCCCTTGAAAAATTGTCCACTAATATATTTTTTTCCCCATCTTTATTTAAACCTTTCACATCAACCCTAACATTCCTGTTTTCACCCGTGTGCTATTACAGTACGTAAGGCCAGATATAATCAGATTTAAATGAACAAAATGTCTTTTTAACCTCCCTTATATTATATATCCCATAAAATGTCACTTCCTTATTATTTGTAGTGGGTTCTCTTCTCCCCATCAGCCTGGTCCTGATACTATAGCCATATCCCAGACTGTCTTTGCTTACACAGATGCTCACCCTTCTCCAGTGCAATGTAATGCCATAATTTAAATTACCCTGAAGGATTCAAGGGGTTTCTACCTCTCTGCACCTGGGTGGGGGGGAAATCCAGTATATCTCCTCCATAGGAAGCGGTGTTAGGCAGGTTCGGGAGGATGAAGGAAATGAATGTGCTGTGAATGTTTGTTAGTCAACCCTGGTTGAGATGGCCTGCGGGAAATAAATGAGGAAACGGATTTTTTATTTTTTTTTGTCTTTAAGAGCCGTGGAGAGTTTTTTTTGTTGTTGCATGCATGTCTAAAACGACTCCTTTCATTTTTTTCTTTTCCATATTTGTCAGATTATTCAGAGCAAACGAGGTGTGTCGTTAAAGTTCCTCTACGTACAGATCGGGCTCTTGAGGTGAGAGATCCTCACATCTGAACGCTGGTTTGTGTTTTACACCCAAAAAGAAACCCATTACAGTAGATAGTGTTTTAAACACAGCAAATTAACTCCAAACGCAGGCTATTCTACAACCGGGGTTGAACATTAATGAAGAGGAAAAAAAACAAGAATTTTGTATTCTGATGTCCTTTTGCTTATACATCGATGTGTGCGTCTTATTTTGCACTTTGGGATATTTCATTGTCATAAAAGAAGTTTATTTTCTATGTCAAATTTAACATTTAAGAGTAAAATAAATATAATTAAAAGTTCAGATGATGTATAAATATAGTGCTTTCTTTCCTGCCTGTATTTTATTATTATTTTTTCCTATTTTGTATCTGATCTGTACACCCTGTAGATGTGTAATGAATCTTTCACTACTGAAATGCAATGACCTGTTTTCTGTGCTGCCCCTCGGGAATGGGGAGTTACTACTGCAGTTTCTTATTGTATCAGATTCTTTTTTAAGTTTGTAATAAAAAAAAAACAGATTGGCAAAAATAAGCATGGGAAATAAGCTGATTGTGTCATCCTCATTGTCTATGGGAATGCAGAGCTGTGTGACTGATGGGACAACATAATGCAGACATGTAGAATGGCATGAATTTTTTTTTTTCAGCTTGGTCACAGAAACAGTCGGCTCCCCTCTCACTTCTTAGTGTGTCAGTAATGCGTGTCAGTTGATGATGAACATGTTGCATATCAAACATTCTGAAAAGTAGATCCCCCAGAGAAGCCTCAAATTGAAATGCCAGAACTCTTCTTGCAGTAAACAAGTGATGTTTGATCAATAATTTAAAGCAAAGATGAAATTCTCAAATGGCGAGGAGCCAGATTGCTCACCACCTACTTCAGCTGGCCTTATCCCAGCAGATATTACTTTAAATTTCATCATCCAGCGCTCTTGTCTGTCTTGTGCTCTCGTGTGTCTGTCAAATGCAGCCAGCTGTGAGGTTGGCTCGCTCATATGAACACACTGCGCTGCGCTCTCTATAGTAACATGTAGTGGTGTGACATTAACATGCACGGCTGGGCTCCTCCTTGGCTCTCCTCCACGTCTCCATCGCCCACTCACTGCATCCCATCCCTCGGCTCACATGTTTTTAACTGCATCCCTGTTCTCCATCTTTCTCTGTCCATCCCCTTGCCATCTTGTTTGCACTCCCCCCCCACCCCTCTCTTATCCCATTCTCCTTCACCCCCTGCTCTCCCCTCCCTCTTTAGGCATCCTTTCCTCTCTCCACTACAGTACGTCCTTTCAACCACCTGATCCTTTCCTCTCCTTGTCTCTCCCTCCCATTTCCCAAAGCCCCTCCCTTGCTTCCCTTTATACACACACACACACACACACACACACACAGTCTTTGAAGCTGCTACTGTTACGCAACGCTGCTCCCCTGTGTGTCGATGTGATCATTACACAACATCTCCTACTCCTCTGGAATACTGATGAGCAGCAGCACTGAGGCAATGAAGGGACAATAGAAAACAAGGCGAAGGAAAACAATCACGATTATGCGTGCGTGTACACGTGCACATGTGTGATTGTGGATGTGAACGTGTTCATCAAGGATGAGGTGAAGGATGAGAAAGACGTCTCCATCCATCCACCAAACTGGGCTATTTTTAATCATCTATTGTTGTCTCTCAGCACCAGTGTGTCTCCTGTTAGAGCAGCTGCTTGACGACTAGGGTAAGGTCAAGTAAAGAGCCCACGTCATTAAATCCCAATTTATTTCAATTGCATGATACAAGATACAATTAGGACATGGTACTGCAGTTGCATGTACATGATTAGGACAATACAAAAACACCGAACAAAAACATATGTTTATATAAAAAGAGAAAATAAAGCAAAATGCAAAACTTTCAAATCAATAGACCTTTAAACATTTTTTCAGGCGTATTGTAGCTACTTTGAATTGCAAACAAGGACATTGTGTCACTGATGCGCAGCACCCAAAGCCAGTGCCAACAGTTCCAGGCCAGAAGCTGAAAACAACAGTGGTAGATGCTAGTTTGCACCACCTACAGGCAACGGAAACAATAGCACTTTGAAACTTGTGCCACCTGCAGGCAGAGTATTACAACTGCAGTTTTTTTTAATAGGCTTTTTTGTGTGACATTTTTTAACTTGCAACAGATTTTATGATTTTGTGGTTGGTAAAATGTCTCACTCTGGACAGGTCAGTCAACACTTTCATGCTCAATTTCCTAATGAAGTGCCTGACGAAGCTTCATGTCACACATTGAGGTTAATGTTACCGACGTCCGCTGTGAAACAATCATGTTTAATATTTTTTTTAACAGGCAAAATACTTGTTAAATAAAAAAATCTCGTGACTGATGGGAACAACAATCTTTGACATTGATCCAATAAGCAAGATCGCTGCAGTCGGCAGCGGCGAAACAAGCTACAATGTAAGTTAATAGGGCAATTGTCCAGCTTGTATTTAGGTTCATAAAAATGCTTGTTTTGCCGCTGACAGACTCAGATTAATATTCTAAGTGTCTGACAACATTATGGAAAGGATTACTAAGGAGGTCGACCTTTCTGTTAAAGAGTAAGATCCTTTTTTTGAATATAAAAACATCCGCGTAATTGCGTTCGCTAAACCCACCAGACTCCATGTAAATAAACAGTAATTTTAGCATCGTAAAAATACACTTCATTCAAAGTCGACAGAAACAAAAAACTATGAAAAGCCGTTTTTGGTCGTCTTTCCACTTTTCCAACCATCACAACTCTAGTTTTGTTTGAAATAAACACAGTTTACCGATTTACATGTGAAAATATGTTGGCTCTATACACGCTAAAAGTATTGCTTTTTTTAAAATGGAGTCTGGTGGGTTTAGCGCTAGCGACTTCAGAGCGGTTTCTGGTTAAACAGAAAGATCTCGGAGAGGTTTTAAAGGTCTATCTCTGAAGGGATCCTTTCCATAATGTTGTCAGACAAGAATATTAATCTGAGCCTGTCAGTGACAAAACGAGCACTTCTGTGAAGGTAAATACAAGCTGGACAACTGCCCTATTAACTAACATTGTAGCTTGTTTAGCCACAGCCAAGTGCAGCGATCTCACTTAATACTGGACCAATTCCAAGCTTGTCATTTCCATCAGCCACTTAGACACAAAAACATAGGAAAATAGGGTCCAGTTTGAATAAAAACAGTAGTTACCCTTTAAGTGCAGCAGCTGTTACTATCTTTGTCTGTAGGTGAAGACAGATGGCTGCAGATCTAAACCACTGCTGCTATTATCTTCTTTTCCAATTGGTGGCACAGGTTGGCATGTGATGAACTGGATCATCTACAGCCTGCTGAACAACAATGAGCAGGTTTGAGAGTTTGAGTTATAAGCCTGTTCCATGAGGTGCTTCACATTAAAAAAAGGGATGCTACATACCGTTTGCAGTACTATCAACAATCTTGATTTCTGTCTTCTAAAAGACTCTCTCGGCCAGTTCCTTTAGTCAGCCTGATGCATAATTTAGTTAAGAAAACTAAAAGTCTGCATTCATCAACCACATTGATGTATAAAACAGCATAATAAAGTCAATGCCAAGTTTGAATGTCAATGTAACATAAAACACATTGTTAAGAAATGTCTTACACTACAGGAAACTGAAACACAAAATCCACCAAGAAAACACGAAATCACCAACTGATCCAGTGTATCTAGATGTAGATCAATATTTAGTAAATAGAAAACAATCCACACAGTGATCAAAAGATGCCGTTTTCAGCTGATGTTCGCCCCAAGATCAAGCACTGGCTGCACAAGGATAGGTGGAGCTATTATGCAAGTCATGAAGTCATAAACACAGGACATCACAGCAAAGATGTCCTGCTTTTTTCTTTCGACAGAACTGTACAAGAGACCATCAACCTACCCATCCAAAAACATATGTAGTTTTTAGTGATGGTTCACAGACATAAGTACACTTGGTGTAAAATATTCAAGAAAAAGAAAAGACAAGTTTACTGGGTTTCATGCATTAGGATCCTAGACTACAGAGGATCTAAACTGGAAGCACAAATGACTTTTGGGGGCATTTCTATTTAGTACATCATTAACAATTGTACATACATCATCACTGAAAGAAAACGAGCATTACATAACATATTATTTATTGCCACATTTATTTTCTTTCCAAGATTACGTCGATTATGAGCGCAAGCCGACTGATCACAAAATGTGCATCAGCCAAAGACACTTAAGATATAGAGTCCCATAACAGTCTGTAATGTATTTACTAATTTTGTCACAGACTCAGACCAGTTTAGCAAAAAGAACTCAATTTATCAACTCGGGAGTCAAGGTTTTGCCAAATGGAACTAAGCTGCTTCCTTTGTGCTCTCTGCTTCAACCAACACCACTTTGTTGCCCTACCAAACTTTTAATTATTCAAAATAGGAAGTGTTGGATGAGGTATATAAGAGTGTGCCCTGTCCATTGTATGTTCAGACACATGCTGTATGTCTATAGAGAAAAAAAGAAAATCTATAGAAATCTGTTTTTAAAACAAACATCCAAAAGCACAGTCTATCCATTTATTTTCCCTGCATTGGTTTCATTAGAAGTATTGTTCCTCAATGGAAATAGAATTATCTGACGTATTGTTGTACATCACAATCAACAGATGCATTATTACCATCAGTATCAAGTACAGCACTCTTTGACTATTGGCAAATAAAAGGAATAGTATTAGGTTAGTAAAGACACAGTCTTTACTACCTGTCTTAGGTAGTAAAGACCATGAGACTTTTATTTACACGGTTTAGAAGCAGTCAACTTTGGGCCTGGTTAAATCTTTTCTTCTTTTTAAAATCAGCCCAGCCATCACTACACCATGACCAGACAGGCAGTGGCTCTAGCGCCCTCTACCTGCAGTGGGCAGTAAAATAAACATCCCTACGCATGAACATACCCCTCCACCTGTGAGGGCCCTGCAGATCACCAGACATATGCCTTCTTCAAACCTAACTTACAAAAGAAACTACAAACTCTCTCTTCGTTTATAAAATATCATCTTTCAAGGAAACACAAAGTCTGCCTTCTTTAACAACATCTTGTTTGAGGCTCTGGAAGCTGATCTAAGGTTAGTAGAAAAGGTAACTAGATCACAGTAGCTTTAAATTGTAGGTCATGCATGTTTTTTCCCCCTAATAAGCTACTGTGTCTCCAATGGTGGTGGCGGTGGTAAATAAGTTAGTTGTTTTTGATTTTGTTATTAGATTGATTCCCTGCACTATTCTTTGTTCAGTGTATTTTTTTTATATGTGTACGGCTCATGTGAATTTCCTCCGGGGATAAAGGATCGATCTAGATACCTGCCACCACTGTAATCTGTAATCTTTACATACTGTGTTTTTTTAAGAGAAAGTGCAAAAATGGATTACACACTGATACACGCACATACTGTATCTATGTGGTGCAGGGAGATGACTATATACAGTATACAGTTTTGGTGTGCATGTGGGTTATAAGACGTTTTGTAAATATTGTCAATTTTTATGTACTATGGACCTTCCATTTGTGTCATTGGTTTAAAAAGGAAGAACTAACGGACTGTCATCCTTTTCTCCTCTGCCGACCTGAGGTCTTTGCCATCTTTCTCTTCAGGCTGGAAGTGCTACTTCGAATCTGTCCCCTGCTCTTTTATCCGTGTACTCATCTGTTCCTCTTCTATCCTGCTATCGTCTGAGCCTCAGCCGGAGTATTTTGAAAGGAAGTACAGACACAAACATAGGTGCAACACAAGGAAATGTAAGGGACGGACGACAAGTGTGCACCGTTCTAAATACAGGACTTCTAACTGACGCTACTCATGCTTTGGTCCACTAAGAAGAAGTGCTGTGTGCAGTGATAAAAACTGATTTGTGTAGTATTTAAAAGCCTGGGATTCTTTTGTACCAGACTGCTCTTTTCATATTTCCTGACTTTCTTGAAAACTGTCTTGAGACAGACCAGATTTTCCATGTGTGTTTGACCATGGGAGTGTCCACAACCATCCTCTTCCTCTCTTGAGTGTAGGAGCCAGGCGCTCTCCACAGGCCTTCCTGTGACCACCACTCCCATCATGCCTCACTGCCTGCCAGTGTGTATCCAGAACTCCAGCATCGCGTTCAAACAACAGCTGGAGCTCGACACAGTGACTGGAGGTCGGCAAAGACAACAACGCAACATTTTGATTTCCTTGGTGGTTTGTGTCTGTGTTGAATTCTGCGGGGAAGAGAGTTCTGCTTTTTGTCTCATGGATAATTTGTGGGTTTTTCTTCAGAGTGTTAGTTTTTTCTTTTCTTTTTACAGCGGACCATACTTAGCCTCATATCGGGTCAGGATGTTCTTGCAGCGACCGCAGTCCTTCCGCAGCTCGGCCACTTGCTGCCGCAGCGCTGCGTTTTCCCGCTCCAGGAAGGAGGCGCGCACCGTGATCTGGTTCTCCTTCAACCGCCGGGCGTCACGAGAACGCTTTGCTGCCACGTTGTTCTTCTTTCTCCTGGACCAGTATTTGTCATCCTGAGGGAATGACAGTGAAGGTGAATGGAAAAAAAAAGACAGAACGGGAGAGGTAGAGTTGACCATAACCAACATTAACGAGAGATTTAAAACAAACGAACATCTGTATTGTGAACACATCCACCCCCATCTTTGATCTCTAATCCACCACTGTGTTCAGTCCAACTGCAATCACACTTAGTCATCCATTTTTGTAGTAAACGTAATGTTTACTTATTTATTTTTAACAGTTTTTCATTATTAAAAATCAGAAAGTTGGCATCTGTGTTTGATTCATTTGAATAAAAATACAAATTGTACAGCCACTTATGTCATTTATATATCTTTATGACCATAAGCCATCAGTGACCCCGACTACAATAATTATGAGTAACTCTCCCAGTCGTCATTTGTTTGTTTTTTTAAGATTATTTTTGGGGCATTTTCGGCCTTTATTTTGACAGGAAAGCTGAAGACATGAAAGGGGAGAGAGAGCGGGGCATGACATGCAGCAAAGGGCCACAGGTCGGAGTCGAACCCGCGCCCTCTGCGTCGAGGAGTAAACCTCTATGTATGGGCGCACGCTCCCCAGTCGTCATTATGACAGTTTGCCGTTTTGGAACAGACAAATGTGTTTGTACCCAAAAGACACTGCAAGTGTGTTTAAGTTGGCCTACCTTCTGTTCATCAGGAACAAACACTTTCTTGGCCTTCTTGATCATGGGCTGCGGTTTCAGCTCCTCGTCAGAGAACTTGTGTTTGCGCGGGTTGAACAGCTCCCCCCCCGGCACACTGGACAGGACCAGGTCTGTGGGGTCGGGCTGGAAGTTAATGTCCACCTCAATGGCTTCTGGGTCGATGGGGGAGGGAGTGCGACGTTCTACAGGGATACAATCTACGGGTGTGGAGAGGCAAAGTAAGCTTGGATACAAGCACACAGGAGATTAAGTGACAGTAGGATGTATGGTACACATGTTTAGACAGGCTGCTTTGTGCTTACTTAATCTATCGTTTGAGCACTAATATTGTTACAGTTTATGTGACCTGTCGAGTAAATAAACATGTTCTGGTTACTGAATGTCAAACAAAGTACGCAGCACAACATGTTTCCTTATTTATCAAATAATCCAAACAATAATAGATATTGATTATGAAAAGAATCCTTATTTAGAGATACGTCTCTGAAGTCATTCCTACTCCCTACTGCACGTTCTGTCAATCTGAACAAACTTTCCAGCATATGGTCTGGGAGTGTGAACAGGTGCATGAGTTTTGGAATAAAACAACATCAATAATATCTGATGTGATAGGATGTCGAATTCCTACTGACCAGATTGTTTTGTTACTTAATGACGACTCTAAATTACAGCTGCTTGGGAGACAGAGGAAAATTTGGCTAGCCGGCTCAACCGCAACCAAGAAAACGATAGCTCAACGCGTTGGCGTACTTCATAGACATAATTATGCTGGAGCTCTCTACAGCAAGGATTAACAAAGCCAAATCATCGACTATAGACCTATGGAAAAACACAGCAGCACAAATATCAGTCCTAATGACCTCAGCATCACAAGAATTAGAGGAGAGCGACTAGGCAAGGTGTGATTTCTGTTTTCTTGTATATTGGTTTTCCCCGAGACCGCAGAGGGTGGGGGGTGGTAGAGGGTTTTGGTTCTTGTTTGATTGTATTGTATTTTTTTAAATCATTATTTGCAGCCCTATATACAGTTACAGATATTAGAATATATACGGAACATTGTCAGGGACAGGAAGAGTTGATTTTCCCTCAGACACTTTATATTGACTTTTGGTTGTAGCTGGGCTTGTAGATATTTTAGTCAACAGGTAATGTGATTTTTTTTTTTCTTCTCCGCAAAGTGTTGCAGGTTTCTACAGATCACAGTGATGTTTAGTGGGGACCGTCATGCAGGCCATGTGCCAAACATACAAAAATATAGCGTGGGTTTAAAGGTCAGGATTTTGTCATTGTGCCAAGTAGTGTCTTTGTCTTCAACGTTAGTTAATGTTACCCTAGTGTCTACAAGACTAGAGCAACTAAGAGTACACACTACAGCTACACCTAGACAAAGACACTTCTACCGACAGCTGAAACAAATGGCATACTTCAGTGTCAAGTATTCAGCTTCTAGATAGCCTACAGAATTTAAGAATCTCGGCCAGCAGGAGCTGTTTTTCTTCAACTACTGAGTCCAATAGTAATGGGGGATTTAAAAAAAGGAACATGAAAAAAGAATTTAAAAACGTTACGAGTTATCTGAAATGTCATAAATATATAGCCAGGAACTGTATATCCAAAAACAGTACATTTATAAATCTTTTTCTCACCTGTTTTCTCCTCTTTCACTTCCACGTCTGCTCTTGCCTCCTCAGACAAAGAGTCATCTTCTTGTCCTTCCTCTTCCTCTTCCTCTTCTTCTAGCTTGGCTGGTTGTAACGTAGTGACTGTCACCGCTTCCTCTGGATCTGAGGTGACTGTAGAGGTGGCGGGGACGGAGGTGGCTGATGCCGAGGTGGGGGCAGGGGCTGCAGCAGAAGTAGTAGTAGCGGTAGAAGTAACCTTAGGGATGTATTTGCCTTTGAGTCCCACCGAGGCCAGAGTCTTCTGCAGCTCCTCCTCCTCCAGGCTCGCAGGGATCCCGTTCTCCAGGAGGAACTCATCCAGGTCCATGTACTCCAAGTGGAAGGTCTCCCCATCATAGGGAATGGTCTTTTCCCAAATGGCTGGGGTCAAGGAGGCCGATACCCCTCCACCACCACCGCTGCCTCCTCTAGAACCTCCACCAGCACTGGCTGCTCCAGCCCCACCTCCCTCCACATCCTCCGATGAGCACAGCTTCTCCTTCTCGATTTCTGCATTAAAAAGGCAAGATGAGGGAACAGTGGTTAAATAAATGGCTGCTTGCTGTGAGGGAAAGGTTTCCCTGTGTACACATGACAACAGGGGTCCTTCTTTAGTGAGTGACAGGTGTGCACACACAGGAAAAGCTAATTGGGGTGTGTGGTGGCTTTGTGACATCTGACCAAAATAAAAAAAAGAGGGTTAAAACCAAAGAGCCCGTCAATTAGGTTGAAGGTAAGAAAGTAGATTCCTAGATGGAATAAAATGCAGAAGGAAACCAGAAAGTAGACGAGTAAAGGCAAAAAAAAAGAAAAACAGGAAAGAGCCCTAGCTGCTTGTTCCACACATGCAACACCAAACACAAAACACCACCACACAAACCAGGGACCAAATAACACTAAACCGATGTGTGTAATGAAAAGCCAGGTAGTGTCTTTGTCTTCAAGTGTCCTCCCAGTGTGTGTGCGGTGCTTTGAGAGCAGCAGAGAGGAGTTGGAACTTTTTGTTCTTTTCTTGCAGCCTCGGATGAATCTGGCTCCGTGCAACATAAAGCGTGTCCGTCCTAACCCGGCCTAATTAACAGCCATCATTTCATCCAAATACAATTAACGACGCTTGGCGCATATTTGAGGATTGAGCACATGTAGTTGAGTATATATATAAGCGTCAAAACAGTCAACAAACTCGCCGTTAATTAATAAGGCAGAAACCAAAAGGAGCGCTCGTTTTCGCGTTCTGATCTTACCGTCGTCGCCTTCCTCCAGGATGTTGGGAGGAGGGATGTCCATGATCTTCTTTAACACAAAAGGGTATGACTTCTGCGGATCCGCTTTAACGACGTTACCGCTGGGCTTAAGCGCCGCTGTCACCGCTGTTTTGCCAGACATTGTTCGCCGCTAAGCTTCGAGCAAACAGGGGAGATGTTCCTAACGGTACCGAGAGCGGCGTCCTCCACCGGGAATGAATGAAAGCTTCAGGAACAGACGCGAATGGTCGCTTGTTTCACCACTAGTGCTGCCTTCAGGCCCGTTTGTCAATACCAACGCTTTAGGATGCAAAAACAACACTACACGGACGCCTTGTTCTCTGTGCCACTGCCGACCGAGTGCGCTTGTTGGATATTCATGAGTACGTGCCCCGCCCACTCGTGGAATACTAGAATGTGATTGGTCGACAGTGCTGTCCATGTTAATGTGACTGCACAGAGTACATGGGCGCTCTTCTTTGTTCTTGTAGTGGTTCTAGGACTGCATTGGCCGCAAATACTCCACATAGAGATTAAATTCTTTATATAGAAAAGGATGTACGGAACGTAAACTGCAACAGGAACATACAGTCTCATGCAGCCAGTATATTAATATCGTTTAAGTGGGAAGTGTCACTGCTGTACTCGCGCATACAACCTGCAGGTAAAGGATGCGAGGAGCATCCAGCTGAAGCATTGCACACTTTCATCATGACCACAGATTGAACTTCACACACACACACTTTTTTGTCGCTTGCATCCTCCACAAGAATAATACTCGTGGCAAAACACGTGCCCCCTCCCTCATCCTACTCACGTGAAAGTACAATCTGTCAAAGGGCGTAGCTTTAGATATTTAGCACGTGCGGTCACGCGCCCGTCGTTTAAACAGCTGGCACGGGGACCCAAAGGTAACAGAGTTCACAAGACAACTCAGAATACTAACGTTACGACGTGTCTTTCTAATAATATAATGCAATTTTTTTCGTTTCTATGTCCTGACAAAACGATAATGTGGACCACATATATAACCAGAGACTAAAGAATGTTTAGCTCCCAAAACTATTTGAAGTAACCCTCTAAAATGCGTTGTCTGTAGGCTACGTCGTCACGTTTGAACCGGTTTGAACTCAATGCCATCCATTATTTCGCTGAACCGTATATTGTTAACGAAGTACATTTTTATGCTAATGAAATATTTCGCATCATAATCTTACGTTTCCGTGCAAGCGCTGCTATATTGCGCGCGACAGCCCCTCGTTCTCTTCAGCAGGACGTGTAATTTCAGGAACACGATGTTCAAACCGCACAGCCCACTAATGTAAACACACCAAATCTGTGTTTTTCACAAATTCACCATAACCACACGGTCAACAAAATGCCGTGTGTGTGTGTGTGTGTGTATGCTGTAACTGTCTCAGCGGAGAGGAGGCTTGAAGACAAGACTGCTGTACACTGTACTCTTTACATTTCCGTGTTATCTATTAATGGTGCACTAGACTAGGCAAAGAAAAGACCAGTGTCTTTACAAGACGCCTCTGCAGCCCTTTAAAAAAAAAAAAGCAATTTTAACTTGATTTGATAATTGAAAGTGTCGAGGAATGGGGAATATACCTGCAAACGTCTCTAGATTCAAGCCAGTTCCATGCATGTACCACCTAATACTGTGATGCCTGTTACACTTAAGGTCAGGATGTTTGAAATACTGAGTAATAAGTCTAGTCTAAATCCGTGAGTACCAAATGGGAACATTTTTGACTTGCCACAAACCCAAATTAGAGCTGCAAAGGTGAATCGATTAGTCATCAGCTATTAAATGAATCGCCGACTATTTTGATAAATCGATTAGTCGGTCTGAGTCATTTATGGAAAAAAGTAAAAATTCTCTTGATTCCAGCTTCTTAAATGTGATTTTCTTTCCTAGTGTCTTCACACCTCTATGACAGTAAACTGAAGATGTTTGAGTTTTGGACAAAACAAGACATTTGAAGATGTCATCTTGGGCTTTTGGCAAACACTGATTGACATTTTTCATCACTTTCTGACATTTTATAGACCAAACAACTAATCGAGAAAATAATCGACGGATGAATTGACTTTGAAAATAAACATTAGCTGCAGCCCTAAACCAAAACCCTAAACTCGATACAATTTTCAAAGTATTACATCTTTTTTTATCCATTTAACTTGTCAATTGTATTTTTGGTAAACTGTATCTCCCTAACTCGTGGTTTAAAGGTTGAAAACACCACTGACGAGGTCAAAACCAAGCTCTGAGCTATTCAACAGAGAGGTTGCTGCTAATTCATCCATGGTGCCTAACAATCAACAGTTGAGCACGGTAGCAAATTGCTTTGCGAGTGCTGCACCACAGGAAACCACATTAATTTCTCTGAAACATGTAGAACACTGCAATCCAGTTAAAATGTCACTTAGTTTGCATGCACACTGTTTTGAGATGACTTTGTTTTGTCAATGTTCAAGCATAAACACAATACAAAAAACTCCAAACTTGCTTAGAATTACTATAATATAAAACTGGAACACATAGCTTGAGACTCCCTGTTTGTGAGGATGATGAATATCAAGGTCAGTCTGGCTGCGTGTGTTGCACAGTAACCCACAAACATTAATTCAATTATGTAGTAGCCTACCTCGCCTGTACTTGTGCAAAAGTTTACAGTACACAGTCCTGTTACTTGCTAAATATCCTGCAGTGCTTGTTGAAAAAACAAGACAAGCCTTGGGCTCAAGTCTGCTGTATGCAAAACATGCAATCATCCGCTGGTTGAGAATTACACCGGAATTCTTAGAATAAACACTTCTCAGTGCCCTCTACTGTCCGTTTACATTAATGGAAACATTATATTTACTCTCATAAAGTAGCTCAGAGATATGGGGTGGCCTTGTGGTCCACCATTTGTTTAATGGTCCAATGTGTAGGAATTTCTCCCATCTAGCGTTGAGATCATATATCGCAATCAACTCTCGCACCACGCAGTTCAAAGTACGTATTACAGCTACGGTAGCCTTCACGCTTCAAAAAGCCGGTCTCTTGCTCTTTTCAATATCCGTTTTCTTTTTCTGGGCGAAGAAGGAGGCTCCTGTTCCTGAAATTTGGATTCTGAATACGTGTTGTCCTCCATGTTTCCTTCTTCAAACTTGCCGGGGCCGGGAAGCTACGATACCCATTAGCAGCATTAGCAGCACCTCTGAGTTTATCATGTGGCAGCGAAAACACGAAAGACGGAGCAGTATGTTCTGTATGTCTCTTACCGGCTAACGCATTTCAAAATGGAGCATCAATATGGAGCGTCTACCCCAGTTCATGCGAATGCAAATGTAAAATTTCAAGCCAAAAGGAATACTTGGAATTGATGGTGGTGGTAAATATTCATGAAAAAAGGACAAGTTTGTGAACGGGCAACACAGATTTTGAGAATGAACAACTAAAAACGTTACACACTGGACCTTTAAAGACAAACATGTACAAAGTTTTCTTTGCGTACTGCTGATTGAACGTTAAATTCAATCTATGGAAGCCAAACAAGAGTTTTAACAGAACGTTAGTTTGTATTATTAAGAACGTATTATTTCAGTGTCCTCTCTAAAGGAGGAGGGGCTTTGCTGTTTTACAATTTTTACAAACACACACCACAGTATGAGCATTTAGCATGGCGAGATAACACAGTGTGCTCGACGTACGGCTCCGGGGCAAATGAGGATCTGAAGTTGCTCTCCTGAACTTCACTCCTTGTTGAGGCGACATATCACAGGAAGAAAAAATTATCTGCAATGACCGTGAAGGGCAGACAGCAAGGCGTCATGTCATATTATTACCAGGTACAACAAACAAGACTGTCAATACAAAGATGCAATTTGTCATGCTCGAAACATGCAGGTTAATGGTATTCTGCTCTACGTTAATATTGTGCAATTTACTGCAAAAACTCCGCACATCTTGTTTTTGGCTTATTGTGTCAGCACAAGTAGCAAATATGGCAGCAAATGGATCAATATTGGAAGCGCAAGTAAATGTAATTTTATGAAAAATGGTATTTGTTTACATTTGATATACGTTTTTCAATGACACAAATGTGCACATTCTCGGAAGTCCCATTGTGGATGTTTTGTATTATTGATGCTCAATAAAGATATATTGAAAAAATATATATATGTGCACATTTCATACATGTACCAAAAACAAGATGTCAGTTGTCTTCTTCGGTCTTCTACATGCTGAATCTCAATCCCAGCATTGTCTAGCGGGGTCAAGGCCCCACTGGCCCATCAACCCTGAACAAGCATCAACCTTGAACAAGCATCAACCCTGCAGATTAAGGGCCCTTTAAGAGTTTATACAGCCATGTTCAAATACTTAATTTGCATACCAGCAGTTTATTAGCAAATTAGGTCAGCGAATGCAACAATTCGCATGAATTCGCAATTCACATGAACAGCTTTTTCCCCTCCGTCACTAGCCTTATTAACAAGGCCCGGAAACCACCCTGACTTTCCACCCCTGGCTCTTCATGCCACTATTCTCTCTCTGCTATAATGCTCTTTGCTCTTTATTTTTTATTTATATTTTTATTTATTCTTTATTTTTAATTTAATACATACTGTGTACATATACTTATCCTTATATTGTTTATACCTATACTTATATTGTTTAATATTCCATCTAGAGAATGTATGACGTGCACCAACAACATCAAAACAAATTCCTTGTATGTGTTAAAAAATGTACTTGGCAATAAAACCCATTCTGATTCTGAATATTTTTATAATTTAATAATTAAATATGTTGGCAGCATAGTAAAAGAGCAAAATAGCAAAGTTATTTAAGGGTCACTTTTACTTGGATGTGGATCATTTACAGTAAACAGACCGTAATGCAGGGGTCACCAACACGGTGCCCGTGGGCACCAGGTAGCCCCCAAGGACCACATGAGTAGCCCTCAGGCCTGTTCTAAAAATGAAAATTGAATATTGACATTATCTGTTTCCCACCTTGTTAAGTCATTGTTGATAATTATTGATAATAGGAAATCATTAACGTGAACAGTGTCTTCACATAGATGACTATCATTAATCATTAATAATCATATATAACTAAAGGCAAACTGAGCAAATTTGTTATTTCAGAAGAGTGTATCAAACTGGTAGCCCTTCGTATGACTCAGTACCCATGAAGTAGCTCTCAGTTTCTAAAAGGTTGGTGACCCCTGCCGTAATGTATTAACATTTTGACAATTGCAGTACTGGTCAGCGGAAGAAAAAAAAACACTCAAAAGAAAGAAAGGGCTATTCCTGTGGCCTAGTGGTCTATAAGATGTAAACTGGTTTAATTACAGCTGGGGGCCTTTGTTGCATATGATTCCCGTCAGTCTCACCTTATGATTCCTTTCCAGCTCTACTGTCAACTATTGCATCAAAATGCCAAAAAAATAATAATCATATAACGAAAGAAGCAAGTAAGCAAAAAGTATAATAGAAGAACCAAGTGCACAAAGAAACTAATGATGTGATGAAACCGTGAGTTAGGACTGTTTCAGTGTTGTTGCATCAGTTGCAGGCTGCTGTGTTGTTACTGCATGGAGAAACAGCACACAGTATGCTGACTTAAAGCGGCTCATACCTTTGATCACTTGTTCCACAGTTTGAGTGCAGCTGGCCACATTTCCATATAGGCCTAAACCTGCAACAGGGTGATGATGATCACCTACCTTTACTGCAGTAATCAATACAATGAGTTCCTGATTGCAGCAGGAGTGAGGGAAACCAGACATTTCCTGATGTCCCATTGTAAAGAGGGTTGTGAGGTGTTTTACAATCGCTCATACATCTGGATTTATTGTCTGCAGTTGGTGGACGAAGTACTGGGATCTTTTGCTAAATCTCAAAGATTTTCATTTAAATTAATGTCTGTAGTCCCTTTATCACTGAAGAAGCTAACACAATTGAATGAGGTTGAGCCTATAGCCAACTGATGAAAAGTGCTGTAATATTATACGAACTGGGCGTCTTAGGTGAGCATAGAAATACAAAATGCTGCATTACCTGTTTTCTCCATTGATGGAACTATGCACTCAGTTCTGAAAAATTGAAGCTTGTGTATCAACAAGACTCCAGACCATAGATATAGAATGAGATTCTAGTCTGGAGAGTAGAAATACTTCAGTATAAAAATATGAATCCTACATTTTTTATTTCACTTAAGAACTTTTAACAAAACTACTTAGAGCCTCAAAAGGTAAAAGTACTCATTAGTCAGCAGAATGGTCACCGATTGGATTACTGGTGATGTAGTTAGTGGTCGAGCTAAAGCTAATTTTAGCTACTTTGCAAAAATGTTTAGTCACAAATGCAGTAAACGGTACATTTCTCTCCGAAATGTGGTGGCATAGAAGTAAAGTAGCATAAAATGACTCAATAACATTAAACAAGTACAAGTACCTTCAAATTGCACCTACAATACTTTAGAGCAGTGTTTCCCAAAGTGGGGTCCGGGGACCCCCCAGGGGTCCTTGAGGGTGTTCCAAGGGGTCCCCAGCAAAAAGGTGAATAATATTTTCACTATAATTCCATCCATGAGTAACAATTACAAAAGGCCTATTTTGTTCATGGGTTTTATACACCTAATGTAATGTTATAAAACATCTATAGGTAAATATCCTATCACATGGACCCTGGGGGTCCGTTCTTACCGGTGTCATCAAAGGGAGGGAAGGAGAAGGGACAGTCAGCCAACGACTTGAGGAGATCAGGAACGTCGCTCCTATCTCCAAAGATGATTTGGTTAGCAGTTGACATGATGACCAACCTGTGAAAGTATCTGATGTCTGAAAGAGAGTCCAACTGAATGAGAAACGCTCAGAATGTGAACCAGCAGCTGATTCAGTCACTTTTAACCAACTTTGCAGCAAGTCACATCACGAGGGCCGCCTGCATGTGTTCAAACCCAAACAACTTGTATGAGAAGCCACACCCCCTGCGACATGTTGATTTGATGACAGCTGAGCACACGCCTGTCAGTCACACCGCAGAGCCTATGAGAAAGCAGGGGCGGGCTCTGACAGGAGGACAACAACAACCCTATTCAGCCGAGCACATTTCTGCACGTGCAAGCAAGAGGAAGCTCCCGGCCAGGTCCACGTGAGCGCCCCACGCCATCTAGTGACCTATTTGAGTAGTGCACCAAAAAGGTGATGGCTTTAAAAGTACAATAAACATTGTATTTACTTGTTTCGTTTGAGGTAGTAGTAGTAGTAGTAGTAGAAGTAGTATTAGCAATACCACATTGTAAATATACTCCATACATTACAAGTAAATAGTTCACAGGTTGTGGCTGGGTTAGCTCAGTTGGTAGAACAGGCACACATACATAGAGGTGTATGCCTCGATGCAGAAAGGTCCAGGGTTCGAGTCTGACCTGGACGATTTTCCTGCATGTCTTCCCCCTCTCATATCTGGCTGTCCTTTCCATTAAAGGCTGAAATGCCTAAAAAAAATCTTTAAAAAAAAATAGTTCACAGGTTTAACTAGACAAACAGTGCTTCACTTTGTTCATTTTGTTGAGCAACACTATTAGGGTGACAATGTTTTGAACCATAATAAATAACACATATGCTCTACATAAACATACACAAAGTCAAATCATACCACCAAGAACACGTCTTTGCTTGAGTACGGAACTGAACATACCAGTGTTTATTGAGACTTTGAGCAATCATTTGTGGGGAGTATTTTAATGAGCAGTTAAGGCCTTGAACAGCCTCTCTCAGTGAACTGACAGTGCTGATATTAATACTCCCTGCTCAAACAGGACACAAACAGAAGGGAAAAGAACAAAACATCTGAACAAAATTGTGTGTGAATGTCACATGGGTCATATTACACAAAAGGGTGCATGTATGGTTAAAGGACAATTCCGGCACAAAATGAACCTAGGGCTTAATAACACGTGTACCGAGTCGACCTTTTCTGGGAGATGTTTTCATGGTAATCGAATGTGATTACACTGAATTGCACTGAACACTGATTAGCTTAACACTAGGCATTCGGGGCACTGGAAGAGCATTTTCATCGCCATTTCTATACCACTAACAAGGCTCAAAATAGCACCGCACTTCAACTGTAGCATAATGAGGATCTCTACGTGTAAACCGAAGCATTGAGAACTTTGTAAGTGTACAGACAGTTTATTAAAAAGATTATAAAGGCAATCGGCATCTTGGAAAACAGTCACGATCAGTCGAACCACGACTGTTTTCCCAAGATGGCGATTGCCTTTATACCCGAAGGTAATGTCTTTATAATCTATCTTTTTAATAAACTGTCTGTACACTTACAAAGTTCTCAATGCTTCGGTTTACATGTAGAGACCCACCCTACAGTTGAAGTGTGGTCCGCCCTAGCTTGTTTCAAGCTACAGACACATTCGATTAGCATGAAAACATGTCCCAGAGAACGGTCGACTCTGTACACGTGTTATTAACCCCTAGGTTCATTTTGCGCCGGAATTGTCCTTTAAATATGAACCTTTTATGGTTATTCTGTGATGAAAGATGTGCGTTTGTATCTGCTGTGTTTTTCAGAGTGGCACCAACATGAGCCTTACTTTCACATCACTGAGTACTTTTATGTACTGATGTTTCTGCTGAATAGACATGAGCAAAAGTAGCTCTGAAAATGTTTCCATACAGTCAGAAGAAATTCAAATACTTACCAACTTAACGTAAAGAGTGTATACCGCATGTACCACATGTGCTTTACAGGATGGACCCGACGGGCTGGGCTGGGTTCAGACAGATATTTAGAAATGATGTTCGGGTCGGGCTCGGTCACATCAGCGTGATAAGGCACTGAAGATTTTAAATTTAAAACAGCTTATTATGTAGGTGCGCGCCTGTGTTAACATGCGCTTGTTGCCCCGTGTGCGCTGATGCGCTCATCATCGTTGACATTTCCGAATGCCTTCCTACAGTTGCTTAATAAAAGCGGGCTTTCCACACAAAAAAACTTGGATGTGCCAATAGTATGACAAAAAAATGAGATTGTAACTGTTGGGCTCGGGTCGGGTTCGGTTACTGCTCTGTCGGACGCAGGCCGGGCTCGGACAGAAAAACGGGGCCCGATCCGCACTCTAATGTGCTTCATGTATTACTTCAAGTGATCTTTTGTCAGGACAATTGTAAATACTGCTAGTTTGATCATGTCACCTGCTGATTTGGGTCATGATTTAAGAAACTGGAATGCTACTTTGGCAGTTATGGCTCACAAAGTAAAAAAGAAAAAAAAGAAAAGTCTTCTCAGTCCTGAAGTAGATAATTGTATTTCCCAAAGTCACACTCATCAGGCATGATGAGCATGTCGTCCCTGGCTTTGGCCAGCTTCCGTCGCAGGAAATCCCGTCTCTCAGTCCACTCCTGCAGCTCCTCTAAGCTGTGGGCGTAGTCGCAGCTCACACCATCAGGACAGCCGCCATCCAACCTGTCAAACATTAACATCATGCAAAACAAGCTGTTAACACAACATTGACATATAATACCCTTCTAAAGTCAATACAGTTTGTAAACATCTCCACCAACTCTTGAGAAAAATATCCGGTTCTCTAGCTGCCTAATGCTGCACTATTTTCACCAGCTAGACGATAACTTTGTCTGTCTTCGGTTCGGTGCAGAGCAGTTACTATATGGCGGGTTTATCAAAGTTGGGGCAGGTTTCCCCAGCTCGCCCTGTGATTCAAACCAGCAACACTCCATATTTCAAAAACTGATCCAGGAAAAAGTCTTACTTGGGGCAGAGTTCAACGCATGTGCCAGGGAAACGGTAGCTCCACGTCAGAGCTTCGTCTTCTCCCTCGCAGCTGAACACTCGGTCCTTGTGCTTCTCAGAGGAGATGTGCTGCTGCCACTGTCGCTCACCGTTACTGTGCTTACCACACAGATGGCAGTAGAAGCCACTCTAAAATACGGAAAAAAAGAAGCATCATAATCTTCTTCTTACAGATGCACAGTCAGGAAACACAAGATGTGTAAGTTTGTTGCAGCTGTTTTTGGTCTTTGACTTTACTGAACTGACAAACAAATGTGTACCCACCATTAGCTCAGCATAGTCAGTTGGCATGACAATGTTTTTCTCTTCTGGGATGGGCTGGGTGAGCATGGCTCCATCTGCTTGCCGGTTTTGGGCAGTTAAATTCAGCCACATGTCATATATCTGCTGCATGTCCCGCACTACAGGCACAAATACAAATCGGTTATCATCACTTTGAGGATGTTCAGTGAGAGACAGAGTCAAAGTCAGACAACAAATCAAGGCCCAAACGATTGGGAGCAGTGCTCTTCAAGTGAGATTTGAGAAGATACATTTAGAGATTTCCATCTAGATTTCTGGATATTTCAAAGCTGTATCTATAGCCCTCTGCTTGCGCTTAGCTGCTCCAGGCTACATTAGCCGCTACCAGCATAACACATCTGAATCTCCAAATTAACTCTTAGTGGTTGAGTTGTAGTTGTAGAGAGGAAATAAAAAAGACAATATCTCCATGGTCAATCCGACAATGTTATAGGAGTACAATCCTAAATCTGTGCTCTTTTAAAAGCACTATTTCAATAACTCACAGTCATTATTCTTCATATACATCCACATGTCCTTCTCCTCTTGGCTGTGAGCAAACGTGCAGTTCCCAGAGTAGTTACATTTCCTTTTCTCCAAAATCTGAGTACATATCTGCCAGGAGAAAACGTAATGCTGGTAAAACACAGTATGTGCAATACAAACTTTCAACAGACACAACAACAGGCAACTTTACAAATAGCATTTTTAAAGTACCAGATATACAAAATATAGTAAACATAAAAGACAAGAAATGCAAGAAAGATTGGGGAAGACCTTTGCTCATCAATGTGGAAATGTCTGTGATGAATTAGCTCAATGGTGTTTTAAGCCCCCACCGTCGACTTCAAGGCAGCGCTGCGACCGTCGAATTCAAGGCACCTAACCCTGCCTAACCCTAGTGCCTTCCATGCACCGCTGCCTGCAAGACATAGTTGGGGGCTTAAAACACCAAACACCGATGAATTAGAGTGCTTGGTTGAAACTTCTCGTCATATTAAAAGTGCATGAGAGCAGAGGACGCACACCTACATCATAGTGCACAGGGAAGTTCTTGGTATGTGGCAGCGGTCGGACCTGAACCCATTTACTTCTCTCCAAGGACTTGACCAGCAGTAACCATCTCTCTTTAGTCCACCTGTAGAGGACGACACAAGAAGAGGACAGAGGCTGAAACTGATCCAGTTGTGAGGTGGAAAATTGATGGATGTTTTTTGGCTCACCGTGACTGACCAGTTTTATATGTGGACAACATTTTACGTTTTATTAGGAAGGCTTGAAAATCTCTGGTTGATACAGATTCAATAGGATCTCTGATAATATAGTCTTGCTTTGCCAGACCTATCTTAGTGCTGCAGTAAGGTCTGGCTACACCGCTTATCTATTCTGGGATAACAAGGCGGAAAAACACTCTGGCTTGTTTTTATTTCTTTAAAATCAATCACAACCGTCCTGGGCGGCACTAAGTCCCATATGCAGCAGCGCTGCTCTTGGAAAATAGATAGCAGAGGGATGTCAGGCTTTATCTCAGTAATGTACATCTGTGTAGCCAGACTACTGAGAATGTGACATGGATATGTTTATAGTAGGGATAGACCCATTATCGGGCCGTTTTTTGGCAGGTTGCAGATAATCTGTATAAGCGTTTTATTTGCTTGATAAACCATAAAGGTAAATAATTAAAAGGTAAGCTACTTTGGCTCGGCTTACAGCTCTGTGTCTGTCCCTCTGCTCCGGTTTTACTCACCACTGAGTCAGACTTAATGTCCCGCCCACAACACTCTCTGATGTAGAATAAAAGTTGCTGACAGTTAAAATTGCATTGTGTTGCAAAAGAGCTGTGTTAGTGATTGATGAAGTGGTTAAAAGTACTCCGGGGGACCTCTGATGCACAGAAAGTTAAGCTGAAGTCATAAAAATATTATAGGCTTTTATGCCATAGAGGTGCATTGTTTAAAGGTTGCGAGAACAGAAGAGGAAGTTGCACCACATAGAGGCCCCGATTTTGGCATGTATGTGTGTGTGTGTGTGTGTGTGTGTGTTTAAGATAACAGGAGTAATTGTTCCCCCCCCCCATGAGGATAGGATAAAAGCTTGAGGGAGAGAACAGATCGGAGCTCATTCAGACAGAGAATTTGGTGGACCGAGCTTCGACTTCATGTCTGTTGCTAGGGAAACTTAGACTCTGTTTTTGTGAACCCACAGCTGTGTTGTAACTCTTATGCTGAACTCAGTAAACTTTGCTTAACTGAACTCTTCGTCTCAGATTGATCCTTGTGTTCTGGTAAACTTAAGTCCGATGTAAGAAGGCGCAGGAATTAATAAATTGGAGTCAGATTTGACAGGCCTTACGGCCTTATTTCAGACATAATTCCCTCCACTGACTATCTCTTAGTGGGTATTATGTTGAAAGTTTCTCATTTATTAAATAATTGCTTAAAGCATTTAAACAAAGTTTTGTGTTGGATTTTGTAACGTTCCAAAATCTTAATTTTGACTTCAAGATTTTCATTTTGACTGTATACATATCGTTTCCAAATATCAGTTATCGGTTTCATTAACTACTAATAAATCAGTATCAGCCTTAAAAAAACAGTATCGGTCGATCCCTAGTTTATACAGTAACTATTCTAATAATTATTAAATACATTTTCCAAACCTAAACTATGCAAATGTTTTATTTTTACTCACGTGTGCCTGGCCTTTGCAGTGCAGTACTTGAGGGCTTTGTCTGGTTCACGGATATGGCCGTCCCGCCAGCACTGAGCACAGGCAAACTTCATGTTCATGTTCAGACTCTTCCCAACTCCTCCTCTTGGTTTGCTCCCAGCACCTCCAGAAGACAACTGAACAAATTAAATGAAAAAAAAGTGATCATTTAACAACATTTCTTCTTCATCTTTCACTTTTCATCTGCCAAAATCAACTACAAAATCATCTTTAAAAGATACCAATGTCGGTTTAAGTTAGGCAATCATTACAGATTTAAAATATATATATATATATAATAAATGTGACAGCTCTTACATCAACAGCTCGATAAATTACAAAAGGTGAAAAGTTAGGTGGTGTCACTGATTTAACATTTACAAAAATGAGAACAGACAGGACACTGGACAAGTTGACCAACAACAAACTGTGACAGGTTGGTCTATATGCCTGAGAAACATTGTGTTGTTTCAATAAAACTATAAAAATGATAAAAACGCTTTCTTACTTTATTTCCTTTCAGTTTGCTTGAGTTTTGCTCCTGCTTATCATTATATTTTGTGGATACTTTCACAATCTCATCAG
Source organism: Sander lucioperca (assembly GCF_008315115.2). Taxonomy (NCBI): domain Eukaryota; kingdom Metazoa; phylum Chordata; class Actinopteri; order Perciformes; family Percidae; genus Sander; species Sander lucioperca. The sequence goes on along the minus strand of NC_050193.1, from coordinate 16,803,479 downwards.
GGCTGATACCTGTAAACAACACGAGCGCACACACACAGAAACAAAGTCAGCACTCATCATAAGAGAAACAGCACAGGCTATTGCTACACTTCAGTGTTTTAATATTTGTATTCAGGTGAACAAGTCAAATTCAAAATGCTCTTGATTCTATTATTTCCACTGCATGTGTCTGATAGACTGCACCTGTGTCTCGCTGCACCCTCCAGGTTTTGAGCTCAATAACGGAGTGGGCATAATAGCAGCTGTCCTCTCTCTGGCAGCCGTAACGGATGGCTTGCCGGCACAAATCCAAGTGGCACAGGACGCCCAGCGGTCGGACCTTTCTGTAGTTCACACTGTGGGTCCTCACCACAAATGCCAAGCACCTGAAGGGCACAGAGGGAGATAGTGTTTAAGATACAAAGACATGAGAAGTAAAGAGTTAGCGTATGAGTGAGATGAGTGAGGGTAAGAGGATGAGGACTCTCATCACATATGCTGTAAACACGCTCACTTATTGGCATCGAAGGGGTGGCGAGCATCCGAGTTAGAGCAGATGGTGTGATTGTCTCTACAACGCTTACTGATGATTCTAGGTTTACTGTCATAGCATTCCTAGAGAGACAGAAAGACAGAAATAAAGGAGGAAAAAGGAGACCAACAACAGGAATGAAAGGAAGAAAGAAAAACAGACACATGGAGAAATTAAGAGACGACTATTTTAACAAATGATTAATGATTATTAATGAATAAATCTGTTATGATGCAACAAAATGCTGTGTAAATGTTCAAGATACAGACAGGCAAATTAATTAATTTATTACACAATACAACTTGGGACAGGAGTTTGTGCTTAGTAACAGAGTGAAATACAAAAATGCAATCAGTTTTTGAATAAGTACATGGAATCATTTATAAGAACTTGGATTTACGCATATTACAACACATCTACATATACTTATTTCTGTATTTCTACTTTATTTATTTATAGTTTTTTATGTCTATGTGTTAATGAGGTCAGATTATCCGGCTTTACAGGGAGGTTATTACAACCTAGTTACCTGATTCTATACAAATACTGAAAAAAACAGTATAGAATAGAAATTTAAAATAAAGAAACAAACTTATATAAATGTAGACAAATAAATAAAAAGTAGAAATACATAAATAAAATGTGTCATTTGTAGAAATTTAAATACATGACCTTCATTTATACTGTAACTAAAATGTATTTATTAATTACTTTTTTGTGCATTTAATTACTATTGCATTATTTTCAACTTTCATTTATTTAAATATGTATAAATTTCTTTCTTTTTTTATTCGAGCATTTATGCATGTGTTTACTGATGAATAAGTCATATTTTATTTGTATTTCTTTTACCTATTTATTACTTTATTGTTGAGAAAGTATTTTTTTTCCTACATAATTTAAGGGAGACCGGGGTACATAAAACAATAGATTTTAAAATTTTCAAAACATACGACAGGATACAGAAGAATTGTAATATATATATATATATATATATATATATATATATATATATATATATATATATATATATATATATATATATATATATATATATAAAATATGTTTCATACGTATGTATTAGAACATAGTAAACAGCAAGATTTATAAAACAAAATTTCCATAATTTCCATAATCACAAAAAGAGAATAAAAGAATATATATAAACTTAGCACAAAAAGTAGGGAAATTTGTGTTTGGTAGATTATTTCTCTGTGGTAACAATGCTTTTTGGCAAGAAATCTTATACCGTTAGTATACAACAGCCTGGCACCTCCTCCTCATGCTGGTCACCAGCCTGGTCACACACTGCTGTGGGATGGCATCCCATTCTTCAACCAGCAGTCCTCACCTCAACCCCATTGAACACTTGTGGGATCAGCTTGGGAGTGCTGTTCGTGCCAGGGTGACCAACACAACCACGTTGGCTGACTTGCGACAAATGCTGGTTGAAGAATGGGATGCCATCCCACAGCAGTGTGTGACCAGGCTGGTGACCAGCATGAGGAGGAGGTGCCAGGCTCCTGTGGCTGTGTATGGTTCTTCCACACGCTACTGAGGCTCCTGTTTGTGAAATGAATAAATTGTTTAATTGCCAATATGTCTTGTTTCTTTAAACTTCAATCATCCGATCCACAAAACTCCCAACGAGTCAATGGCAGAATAAGCTGTTTGGCATTGGCAGAGAAGATTTGGCAAATTTTTCATGGGTGCAACCCACATACTCAGCTCTGCTGCTCATCCCACAAATGCATGTTCCTTACAAATGGGGCTCTATTTGAAAGGGAACTAAACAGGCTTTCCAACGGTATAAAGCATTGTTACCACAGAGAAATAATCTACAAAACACAAATTCCCTTACTTTTTGTGCTAAGTTTAATTAAGTTAAACAGAGATTTGAAACCATGTTTGTATTATTACAATAATTCTATAAAAGCACTAACCTGACAGAGGGAAATGAACATGCCCTTGTTTTCCTGCATGATGCGGATGATGCTGTTTACAGGGTCCAGTTGGAAAACTGATGTTTCAAACAGCAGGTTTCGGTCCAGCGTCCCTCGCCTCTCTTCTGTCCAAACGTCGATCTCCAGCTGGTTGTAGGCAAACGTGCATTGCTCTCCGTATTTACATAGGCCCAAATCCCCGGACTTCAGCAGCTCTGACACGGAAGAAAATACAGAGCTCGTTCTGTCACACATCCACGGGTGTGTATGTACAAACACAGTCCCGCTAATCACTCATTATTATTACTACAAGTTCCCTCATTAACTGTTTCCCTGCATTCACGCGTCATCAACAGTTCCTTCACATTCAACTCTTTCTGACCAAAGTGGACAGAGAGTCTGGGGAAAGTGCAAGCGGGAAAAATGTAAGCATAGGGTACCTTCCTCAAAACTACCAAGTCATATCATATAAATTCAAACTGCCTTCCCTGACACAATAACCAAGTAAGATGAAACTCTATAAAAGTTATGTCACATGCTTAAAGTGGTTTAGAAGATATTGGTGACCTACATTTACATTCTGATCTGAACTTTTTTTTTTTTTTTTAGATTATTTTTTAGGGCATTTTAGGCCTTTTAATTTCACAGGACAGACGAAGACATGAAAGGGGAGAGAGGGGGGAACGACATGCAGCAAAGGGCCGCAAGTCGGACTCGAACCCGCAACCGCTGCATTGAGGAGCAAACCTCCACATATGTGAGCCTGCTCCACCAACTGAGCCAACCCGGCCACATTCTGATCTGAACTTTGAGTCAGGAAACGGCCCTGGTTATGGACACAAATGTAAAGTAAGTGATAAACGCTCAATTTACGACAGGATGGGTCTCCTTGAACTGACCTGCTAAGACACACACACACACACACACACACACACACACACACACACACACACACACGGAACTGACAGTTCAATGATTGCTATGGTTTTACATAGTTTACATATGTTTATAGCTTACAGAGAAAATTTTGGAAGTTTGTCATTGTTAACATGCTCCTTCTGATGCAGGAACCATAGTCACTGAATTAAAAGATGGGATGTTTGGTTTCAATTAATAGATAGAAATGTTCATATCATAGTTGCGCAACCATGATGTCAATGCATGCATTGCTAGCACGTCTGCGGGACCAACAAAAATCCGCAGCTGTCTGCGAAGTGTATGTCAGAGCCTCTCTTCGACACATCCGTGTGTCTGCCTGGCATACTCTGAGGCCTGGCGGGTTCAATCAGCCGTCCACATATTGTGGCATTTGTCACGTAGCTCTCCGCTGTGAGCGTCGTCCAGCAGAGGGCCACAAACTTAGCAGAAAAAAAATGGCTTAAAATTTGCACTACCAACTTAAAACGCAGTAGCAGTTAAGAAATAGATTGTATAGCCTATTTTTCTTTTACCGTGCATCAAGGGTTAATGCCCAACGAGATGTCCATTATCAGGAAATAATGGACGACGGGGAGGCCAGAACTGGACAGTACCTTTTGCGGCTTGTGTGTTAGCACCATCCTGCGGTGTTCAGAACGTGGCACTGAAGGACTACACTCAGTGTTGTAAATAAGATATACAGATTTTCTTTTTTCCATTTAATTTATTGCATTAATTTAGAACAGTTAAGAGTCAGAAGAGATCCTGATATCAATCATCCATTTGATTTTGAGATCCTTACCCCTGCAAAGTACAAACGGCCCACTGAAGGAAGTCCTGGTAGGCATCTGTCGCACTCTGGTCCACTCCGAAGGATAGCCTGCCTTTAGTCTGCATAACAGAATGTCTCGCTCACAGCTGTGGACCAGGTCTGGCTTGTGAACATACGTATATATGCCTTTACCTGGAGAGAAAAAAATTAAGATATTAAAAAAGGACAAAAACGTAGGACTGGATGTTCAGTTTTTGAAGATCTACAAATTGATATTTGCAAAACATACTTTGCCATCTCCACTGGCATATTCTGAACAGAGTTTTGCATTTTAGCTTGGCCTTGGCAACGTTAAAAAGAAGGGCTCCAGGATGCAGATCAAACCTTCCTTTCAAGTTATGCTCAAAACAAGGAATATCAAGAAGGCATTAACCTGCCAGGATAGGAAAACCACCTCCAGCAGCAGGATCATTGTGATTTCTTGCTACACTACAGTTCGTTTGAGACGGGGCTGGACAGCTGACCTACCTTTCCGAGGGAAACAGGCAGAGCAGGCCTGCAGGAACTCATGAGTGGAGGACAACGGGTTAGAAACTGCCACCAGCGCTTGGTTATTCTTCTCCTTTTTGCCAGGATAAGAATAGGATTTCAGTTGATACCATTCCAGTTAACAAAACAGACAACAGTAGAGCAGGTAACACAACCTAGATAATAGGGCTGGACGATTTTGGCTAAAATCATAATCACGATTAATCCAACAAGTTACCTCGATTACGATTATTGAACGATTATTTTAATTTTTTTTTCTTTTCTTATACTGTAAATATGTTCACGGTTATTTTTTCTAATGAAAGAGTGCATAATCCTATCTTTGTGATTCTAAAATAAGGAAACAACACACAGATAGCAATTAATGCTTATTTATTAAATATTTCAAACAACTGAACTGAAATCTACAACAGTAGATTTTACAATGAAATAAAAACGTCTCATAAAAAAGTAATTTAAGTTTTAATGTAAAAAAAAAAAAAAGTTTCCTAAAAATGTAGAAAATAAATAATAAATGTCCATCATAAGATTAACGGGAACCTGTGGTTAACTGTCTTTTCGGAGTCACACACACACACACACACACACACACACACACACACACACACACACACACACACACACACACACACACACACACACACACACACACACACACACACACACACACACACACAGCGCAGCGGGCAGAGGTGGGGTCTGTGCCGAGTATAATAAAGCCCCGTCTGTGTTGAGCAAAACATTACGTGAATTACTACGAAAAGATTTTGGGGGAGAGTAGTTCTTAGAACTGCTTAGAAGTGTACTTTTCCGATCGGAAAGCACCTATGGTCGCAGACCGGACGGGGCGGAGTCACGTGACTACACACGCGGCGGCCGTAATATGTTTTAAGGGGAAAGTACATTAACACACAGTGGGCGGCCGCGGAAATATTAATAGGATTAAAAGACCGAAATAACCGACTTGGTAAAATTACGTCGGTTATAGGCTCTGAATTTCGGTTACGATTATTTTTCGATTAATCATCCAGCCCTACTAGATAATCAGTCTTACTTTGTAGTTATTCTTTGGAGGTCGCATAACTGGAGCTGCAGCAGTAAGAGAGCGTGCGATACCTAGACAAAATAAATTCAAATGATGTATACATTTAATGTGTACACACTTTGTAGTAAATGGGCTTAAACATGTACAATAACCAGCATGGTCTTTTAAAAAGGTGAGCACTTCTTTAAGTCACTTGAAATTCAAATCAGGGGTCTGGTTTTACTGTATTTTGTTTATTCTCATGTCCCATTGCGCGTCGATCATACATTCCTAGTGTAACTGGGCAAAACTATCTACTATGGTCTTTCTGCTTTTTTATTTTATTTTCATGTAAAATACTCCATACTTTCACTTTCTAAGGGCTCTAGAAGTCTTCAAATGAAACAATGTTAGAAATAATCATCACTCTTTTGATTGATCTGTTATTTGCTGTTATGACCTCAAAAGAACAGGCCTCCTGCTTTGCCAATGATATAGAATAAGTCACCAAGAAATCATAATTACCAGTTGAGCTGAAACCGGAGAGCGAGTCCAGGCCCATTGCCCCAAAGGAGATTGCTGGCAAAGCTGCCACAGCATCTTCCACTGAGGTAAACGAGTCCAGGGCATCAAGGACGTTGAGCGGGTCCACAGATATCACACCAGTGGTAGGAACTTCACCACTCTGACCACCTGGATCAGAGACGGCCTCCAGGGGATCTATTTCATCTAGCAAATCATCAAGGGACTTTTCCGCTTCTTCCAGTTCTGTTTTGGACTCATTCCCAGCAGCAGCAGCAGCAGCACCTGGAGTCGTATCCAATAAGCCATCCAGAGCATCAAGGCCACCCAAAGCATCAACGCTATCCAGAGCATCAAGGCTATCCAGAGCATCAAGGCTATCTAGAGCATCAAGGCCATCCAGAGCATTCGGCGCCACGGAGGTCTGTGGTAGGTTTGAAGTGCCCGCACCGCCTCCACTTCCAGAGGTCAGGAGATCGTCTAGGGCATCCAGTGTCACAGCTGTGGCGCTGCACCCACCACCTGAAAAGGAGTCCAGGGAGTTGAGATGGCTGACGGCCGAGCTGAAGAAGGCCGGGGGTAGCTGGGGTGTTGGGGCGGGCAGGTCCGAAGGAACTGTGTGCTCGCAGGTGGATGTCCTGCTGGGGTCTGAGAATGCTGCCTGGGTGGGGGTCTGGAAAACATAGAGAAGGAAAATGGAGTAAAGATTAATGACAAGATCCATTTCGAAAGAACAAAAGAAAAAACATGCATACACTTTTCACTTGTCAAAGCAATGCAGAGGTGACAAGTGTGTGTGTGTGTGTGTGTGTGTGTGAATTTTCTCTTTTCTTTGGATATGGGACAGAATGTAAAGAATTATGAAGGAAGTGTCACGACAGCTCAATTAAATGATTGAAGGTTTTGATGGATGTTGGCTGACAATAGCAACAGGAGTCTGAAATGATTACAAATGACAAATCGTCCATACTTAAAAGCCACATTAATCAATATTATTCATAAGCAACAGATCAAATGTCTGAGTGTAATGTGAAAGGGGACACTTGTTGCGATGACCTCACAGAGGATCATCACCCGACTCTGCAGTTCGCCTCACATCTGCAGAGCTTTTTCATTTAGCTTATTGTTTTGGTTTCATAGCCCACAAACTCCTCTGTATCGTTTCTAGCGAAGGTAGACAGCTGTTTCCAGTGGGACATTTATGATAAACTTGCTGTGCACTTCTTTACCAGCACATTTTCTAGAAGAAACCCAAAACACAAGTATGAAGCTAACAATGAGCATAATATGGGACCTTTAAAAAAGGAAAATCTAAAACTTTTTTTCCTTTTTAAAGTCTACCCTCTACCGTTTCTTTACCTTGTGGATGCATTTCTAATGTTTTTAAATAAAAATGAGCTCAATGTTTGCTTAAAGCTTGTCTACTGGGCTTAATTTTTAATCACTCGCAATGTTCATGCTGTTTGGCAGAGCAGTCATATCTCAAAATATCTGATATTGAAGCTCAAAGTCCACATTTCAACTGCTTCACCACGGAAGAATGACTTCAGTTTATAGATAAAAAGGGAAAATAATGTTTTCTTTAAAGGATTAGTTATCCAAAGTCAAGATTCAACTCAAATTGAAAATGTATGCCATTTTTAGTAAATGAGCTTAAGCATGAAAATAAGCATGTTTCTTTGAAGAACAAAAAAAAAGTTTTCATACTAAGGGTCCTATCTTGCACCCGGTGCAGCGCGGCACAAAGCCGACACAAGTGTCTTTGCCAGTTTAAGACCGACGCAGTTGTCAGTTTCCCGTCCAGCGCCTGCGTCGTTTAAATAGCAAACGCACCTGCGCCCATCTTTGCGCCCATGGGCGTGCTGGTCTTACAGGGAGGTGTGTTCAGGTGCATTCTGGGCGTGCTGGTCTTACAGGGAGGTGTGTTCAGGTGCATTCTGGGCATATTCCTGTCTTGAGGCAGCGGGAAGTGATGGCGCCATTGACCAACAAAAACCTGGTCTAAAGTCATATAACGCAGCATTTCATTGTTATTTTAACAGCGCATTAGTAAAATGCTCCTAGGCTCGTGCACACTATGCTTGTTACACACACAGGGACGCACAGCAGCGCACACACATGCATTACAAATATAAAATATTACAGTGCAAATCCTCCATCATAATAGCAATGCGCCAAGGTCCAAACACGCCTGGCTTTTAAAGGGAATGGGAGATGATCTCTGATTGGTTTATTGCATGTTACGCCCCAAACACACCTATGAATTAATGAAGACACTAAGTACAACCCTTTTGAACCATGCACCCGGTGCACGGACCCTTTTTTCTGCTGTTAAACTAGCAAAAGTGGATTTGGACACGCCCTAAACGCACGTGCACCAGGCGCTTCACGCCGTGCAATTAGATCGTTAAAATAGGGCCCTATATGTGTAATTCCTAAACTTTTAAAAGACTAGGACAATACTAAAGCATCATTACATTTTCTTCCAGCTTTGTAATGTTCTACGACCAAGGACACCTTCATTCCATATCAGTGATAAAAGTTAGTCTACTGGTCTGCAAGGACAAACGCAGCACAAACACAGACTTTACCTCAGTTGGCTCCTGCTCATTGGGGAAGCAGTCGAGCAAGCTGTCCAAGTCATCTCCCAACCGCTCGGAGTCGTCCAAAGTGTCCACCATGTTAGGTGCTGGGGAGACAGCAGGCTGGAGGCAGCTGGGAGCGGGCGAGGGAATGGGGGACTGAGGCATGCTGGGAAAGCTGACTGATGAAAAGCAGTAGGAAAATGTATTTAGATCTTACTTGTTTATTTTGTACGCATAGTTAAAGAACATACATGTTGCCAGTATTGTGAATGCAACCCAATTACGATCAAGTCAAAGTCAAGAATTCACACCTGGTGCGAGGCCACTCAGAGGATTCATACCGTTTCCTACATGAGCACCAGACACCTGGAAGTGAGAAGGAAAATCATTAATTAAGCACAAATGAATGAGGCGCTGAGAATATCTGTGAAGATGAGTCAAGGCTCACCAAATCTGCAAAACAGATAACATGCATCACTGATTCTGTGATAAAAATTACTCTCAGCTGAGAGGTTTTCTCATTTAAGAAAGTAAAACCATTTGTTGGTAAATGTTGTGATTTGGAACTTTGAAGGAATCATACATGTAAACTTTTTTTTTAATGTATGGTGGTGAATGTTAGAGATAATATTATGGAACTTGCCTTGATGGCTTCAGCAGTCATGTTTCCATTTGTGACACCTCTTGTGATAAGTGTGCTGTCCTAGGAAAGACAAAGTAACAGACAGGATATGAGAGACACAAATCTGCACCATGTCTGCATTAGTGTTGGGCAATATGACAATTTATGCTTAGAGATGATAGAGATTGGGCTACCATCATAAATTTCTCTCTACCGTAAATACCGTGGTAGCAATTTCTTTAATATCTCTGGATGCTACTAGCCCCTTGCATTGCATATTTAATCAACAACCTTTTAGCATCAATGTGGTTCTTAAAGCTCCATTGTGTAATTTTTTTGAGTTGATTCTTAGCAAAAAACCCTGTTGTTCTTTCACAAATATGTGCTCATTCATGTGTAATGACTTCCACCAACTAATCAAAGGATTCTCGTACGCGTAGAATCTGCCATTCAGAATCATTCAGCGAGTTGCTCGAATATGGCGGCAGCCACGTAGCGCCTCCATCTTTAAAATACATTAGCCAAAGAGGGACATACCTCCGCCTTTCGCGCTTTTACACCCAGTGGCACCGTGACAAATGCCAGCCGGGAGATTACTCGCGACTGCCGGCAGATTTGAAAGCCTGTTGAAGATGGAGGATCACGCCTATTCTCGAGGACATGTAACGGAGTCGCCTCATCATCTTTGGAGAGTGTCTCTTTAGTTTTTCTTTGCCTAGGCGGTCTCACCGATCCACTGCCACCGGCTCTGTCTTTTGGTTTTTCTTTACCTTATTTCCCTCTTCCTTTAGCTTTCCCTCGCATCTCCGTCACATCAACTGATCTCTGACTCTGCTCACGGAGAAAAATATGTAGCCTACGCTGTAAACATTGCCTTACACTATTAATCTCGTACAATATACAGAACGGACAAAGTCGTACTGGAAGCCATGTTAATCTTGGCATACGGCCACCGTAGGAGTTAAAATGCGCTCGGAATGGGAGGGGCTAGAAAGTAATATTTAGTTGGTTGTCATATACATTTTCACCGCTAGATGGGAGAAATTCTTACACAATGTAGCTTTAAGGTATTCAATTCACTGGATAATCAAAAAATGGTTGTTTCATCCAAATACTTTACTAAAAATATACTAAGTCTATTATGAAATGACTTCCCCTGATATATGATTTTATCCTTGCCCACCCCTAGACTGCATCCTATCTGACCATGACAGAGCTGAAGACTGAAAACACCGTTGACCATTATTCAGTGGCATTCCTCAGTGAAAAGGAAAATCAAACAATAATAATTTTACTAACCTTTGTGCCGACATATGGTTTTCGATTTTTTAGCCCCAGATGGATGGCCAGCTCCTGTGCGAGCTCATTCACCTGTTTGTCCTGTTAGAAGTTAAACAGAAAGAGAAAAGAACGTGAATATCTGTACAAAATTCCATGGCAATCAATCCAACAGTTGTTGATGTATTTTAATCTGGACCATAGTGGTAGACTGGCCGACAAACGTTGCCATCCTTCAAGCCATGCTGCTAGGGTGGCTAAAAATATTTGATTCTTATAAGAGCTCAATTTACACAATGTGTACAATATGATATTGTATCTGTTTCAGGTACAAAAAAAGGCCATTAACTCAGCCACCACCAACTGTTTTTTGAAGATACTGTTTTTTGAGGATACATTATAAACTGTTTACATTAAGGCCCTTTTTGGGGGGCTTTTTCATTTTTTTATTAGACAGATTAGCAGATAGAGAGGAAAGGGGGGAGAGAGGGGGGATGACACGCAGAAAAGGGCCGCAGGTCGGACTCGAAAACTGGGCTGCTGCTATGGACTCAGCCTACATGGGGCGCACACTCTACTGGGATAGCTAGAGGCCGACCCTACATTAAGGCCCTATTGACTAGGATTGGGCATCGAGAACCGATTCCTACTTGGAATCGTTTCAAAAATTACGATTCCAGTAGAATCGTTTCTTTATTGGAATCGCTTGGAATCGTTTAGAGGATTTGGTTTCAAATTCGATCATCGCTTCCCAATTTAATATGCGCAACTTTTGGTTTCCGTACCGGCCAGGCTGTTGTTGTGATGCAGCCTTGGAGCACAGTAAGCAGCGCTCTAGCGTGGCTTTATTTTACGTTGAAAAAGCCCTGTAAACCTGCAAACCACCACTGAATCAAAATAAAACTTTCCTCTTATTTGTGAATATAAGCATGTGACCCGTTTCAACTCCACCCCTCAAAGAATCAGAATCGAGAATCGATAAGAACCGGAACCGAAAGGAAGAATCGCAATTGGAATCAGAATTGTTAAAATCCAAACGCTGCCCAACCCTACTATTGACAGCATTTTCTTAGACCTTTTGGCATCGACTCTTTCCTTTACCAGACGAGTAATGAGCAGGCAGTCCGTTGTGCAGTTGTAGGCCTCTTTGTACTTCCCAAGCTCCTTTAAACAAAGAGCCTTCCTGTACAGCGCCCTGCGGCTGTCCTTACATACTTGCAGAGCTCCGTCGCAGTCCTTCACGCCCCGATCATATTCCCCCTGTTGGAGACATGAGAGATTAAAGTAAAGGACATGGTTAAAAAAAAGTCACAATACGATCTGTATGTTTTTAGAAGCAGCTTCTCTAGTGGTTTTCTTGGTTTGGTTCACGGTTACTTTTTTCATTAAAACTTAAGCCTATTAATGAAACTGAAAGTAATTACTTGCTGCCTGCACGAGACCCAACAGCTGCCTCAGTACACAGGAAATTGCTAGACGAGGACTCCACGAAGACACCAGAGATTGCATAAGTTCATTCCGTGCAGATTTATTTGAAACAATTACATGTTTACAAGTAAACCGAGAGGTCCCGGACACATCGACTGACACACAGTCAATTGAGCAAAACAACTGAATGTCATTTTCGTGCGACTATCTTTTTATACAGCATTTTGGGACACATTTACTTGCACTTTTAAATCATGTTTATACATCTAAAAGATGGCTTTGAACCAACTATATTTTGTATTTAATGCTTACACCCCATCTCCACTACTTCCCTTCCTTAATTTTGCCTAGGTCTTTGTGACAGCAGCCCACCTCTCACTCAAAGCACGCCTTTAATTATGCAGCACTAGAATTTAAACAGGTAAGTTATAATAACATTTTTTTACCCCCTCCCCCCACAGTTGTCATGAAGGGGAAATTTTGCTATAGAGACAAAAAAAAAAAATGTTTTTGTACCAGGCTGCAAACATGTTTAATTCAGCTGTAGAGTTGAGCATTTTAACATGAGGGTCTATGGGGATTGACTCCATCTTGGAGCCAGCCTCAAGTGGCTAATCAAACTGCAGTTTGTGGCACTTCTGCTACACTTTATTGCTGCTTGGTTGTATACTGAGTTTATAGTCCATCTATTATTGTAACAATTAGTGTCCAAATTTTGTTATCCGTTAATAGCTGTAGTTATAACTTCAATACTCTGATTTAGATTGAGTGCATTTACAGATAACTCAGCATTGTGTTTTGCCTGAATGGACAGAAGGGTATTTTTCTTCTTTTTGTTTCTAACATTATTTACTTACAATATATCAGAGACTGCTGCTGACCGCTGCACGTCAAAGGTTTAATTTTTACTATTCCAGTGTTGAATTAAATGTTGATATTGCATATTGATATTAGGACTATCAGCTACATATGCTATGGCTAAAACCAGAAATCAGATTTTTACATTTTTATCTCCAACATAAGCATTAGTTTTTTTTTACTAAAGTAGAAATCGCGACAATGTTGTGTAATTTTTTTCCCGTGAGTGCGGATATGGATGTATCTGTGTTGACAGTCGGTCAACAAAGGGCTTGGCTGGATGACTGAGGACTCATGCATGCCATAGACCTTTGGACAGCCACATTAACCCCTAACTGCCTCAGTGGGATGATCACCAGCCTGATGGGACAGTCTGAAAATGACTAAATATGGATTTCTTTATTGGTTGAAACCATTTCTATTTCAAAAAGGTAATATATGCATTATTTTTTTTATGTATAAAATACTCCCCAAACTCCACTAGGGCTGGGCAATATATCGATATTATATCAATATCGATAAAGGCTGCATTACAGTGATTACAAGTGATGTGAATTTTCTGACCAGACTAGCTGTCTTATTATTTGCCTTTACCCACTTAGTCATTGTATCCACATTATTGGTGATTATTTATCACAACTCTCATTGTGTTAATATTTTGTGAAAGCACCAATAGCCAACCCTACAATATCGCCACAATATCGACATCGATCTATCTGGTCAAAAATATCATGATATTTGATTTTTTTTTCCATATCACCCAGCTCTAACTGCAACATCCCCATAATTTAAAACCAAATTATCTCTTATCAACAAACCTCCATACCCAGTGAAAGTCACCGTTTCTCGGTTACTGGACGACCGGGGCTCGGGGCTACGTGGAGCTCCGGAGCTGGCTGGCTGCCAGCTGTCGGCATAACTTTTGTATATTTACAGTTTGAATTTCATCACGCCACTTATAGAACATATACCCCAAGGTCTTATAAAGCTAACAATGGTGTCCGATTTTAATTTAATGTATTTTTGTGAACATTAGGGGTTTCGTTTCAGAGGTCTAAGAGGAGGCTAGTTAGCTCTCATTGATAGAGCTCCATCCAGCCGCAGGCTCTATCAATGAGACTCGCGGACAAGAGGCGCTTATTTCCATGATCGTTTGTTTAAATAACTCAACACACATATCCATTATGAGATTAACTGGAACCTGCGGTAAGAGATTGCAGGCATAACAAGCTCGCTGACCGCGCTCTCACTCACACACAGCGGCCATTTAGCAGGAAGAGAGGAGCTGCAGGCCCTGGAGCTCTGTCAGGGCAGTGGCGTTTGGTAGTCCATTAACCCAAAAAAACGGTGACTTTGCGCGGGTATGGAGTGCCGTGGGCTGCCAGCCGTGACGGAGCTCCATCTACTGATCTGCATGACCTAGCTAGATTCAGAAGACTAAGCTGACCTCAGATCAGTGGTGTAGCCTATGTAAATGTTGGGGCGTGACAAAGATAGAGACTAGAGCCAAATGAGGAGGAGCCGCCGAGTTGACGTCAACTAGGCGGCTCGTTGAGATTCGCCCGTTTTCAGAGGCAGTTTCAAAATGTGAGATTTGCAGAGGAAAGAGGCGTCAATGGGATTTTGAGGTTCTATGTATGTCCTATTTACCCACCGAACTGTCGTTATTCAACTATGACAAGGTAACATCGGTTTTGCATTCTATCACCCCTTTAAACAAAACCTTCCATAACCCAATAAATTGAGCTCTGACAGAAATGGTGGCCATCTTGAAAATGGTCGCTATGTTGAATTTTTGAGTGGCACACGCCTTTTTCCATGAGAATGTTCCTTGAAGAATATTTGTACGAAATTTGATGATAGCATCACCATTTGAAAAATTGATGTAAGGATTCAAGAGAAATGGTGGCCATCTTGAAAAATGGTTGCCATCTTGAATTTGTGAGGGACAAGCACTGTTTTCCAAAAAAAAAAAAAAAAAAACATTCTTAAGAGAGTATTTTCACAAAATGTTATGTCTACATCACTGTTTGAACAATAGACATAATGAGCATTTGACAGAAATAGCGGCCATCTTGAAAAAATGGCCACCATGTTGAATTTTTGGGTGGCCAACGCCTTTTTCCCAAAAAGTGACCCTTAGAGAGTATCTGTGCCAAATTTCATGCTTCTATACCAATTTGAACGATTCTCTTGAAATATGCCATTAATCTGCTGAACTAACTCTAAGATTTACTCCTGGGTTCTCCCAGATATGCCATCCCTGCGTTGTATTATGTGTGGGGCTTCCCCCTGCTGCAACATAATAAATTACATATAATCTATATATATTGAAAAATATTTCTAATTGAACACTGTAGTGGAGTAACATCTGGCATGTTACTGTATATTAAAAAGTAAAAGGATACAGGTTGACAAATTGATTCAACCTGTCATTCTTATGGGTTGATCCGTTTTTATCAGTCTCTACAACTGACTTAAACTGACGAGCCAGATGGTTTATTACTGTAACGTTGGAAGGTCTGGTGGAAATTCCTGCGTTCCCCTGACCTGACCTGTGAAGCTGGTTATCAGTCCAGACTGACATCAAGACAAGCATTTGAACAGTAAATCCCCACTTTTATGACTCTTCTCCCTCATCCTCTGAGAATTGTCAGACGCCTTGGAGTATCTCTCTTTTAGGATGAAAGAGATAGTTTTTACACCCACAGGGACATGGATCCATCACACTTAAAGAAGAGAGAAATGGGAGGCTCAGCGGGGGGGTTGGCCCCACCAAGTCTGGTCAAGTAACACTGTGACCCCTTCACAGAGGAAGTGGGGGAGAGGTCAAGCCCTAGAAGAAGCATGCAGGAGAAAACTCCCAGCTCAACGAAAATCCTACTCTTCATCTCAGTGTTACGGCTCATCCAAAGTCGCAAACCCAACGAACCAGCACCAAAACTGCGATCGCCATCTGGCAGCGATCCAACTCTTCATCTGCGGCTGCAGAGGGGGAACAAAGCGACCAGGCGGAGTCGCCATGAGGGAAAGCCGGAGGCCAAGCTCCATCACTGAGGCAAAACAACTGCTGCCACCCTTCATCGTCTACTCCTGGGGCCGTGTTTTCAATCCTTCCATCCATCCCTGCTTCCCATAAAAGGGTGATGCTCACTGGGTTGTTAGGGCTACTTAGTTTATTCTCCCTTAAATTTAAGTTACAGTCAATTTGTTCAGTGCTGCATAGCTGCTTCATTCATTGTTATCATTAACGTGTTAATTCTGTGTTAACGCCATACATTCCCGTTTTTTTAGTCATCACTTATTATTTTGATGTCAGTATCTACTCAGTAGGTAAATAAACTCATTAATTTATAAAGAACCTGGTTATGTTAATTTTGTACTACAGGATCTGTCCAACGAGTATATTAAACTAAGATCTGTCGTAGCAAGATCGACCTCCAAATTATGAGACTGAAAAAGGTATGTCTCATCAGCTGTTCTTTATTAATTATTCTTAATAAAATAGAACTGGTGCCCCCGAATTTAAAAGGTGGTTAAAACATTAAACAACTCTTGCTGATAACCAACAGAGTGCAAGCACTCTATGATAAATTAAATATTGTGTAATGTAAATTAATTAACCACACATATGTACGCTACACAACCTTGCGTGAACATGTGTGCAGCTGCCATGCAAGGTAACAACTGACAGAGACTGACAGAAACCAGCTGTAACTCACCATACTGTGGTAGGCAGCAGCCCGGTTGACATACAGGCTCTCCAGCAAAGCTTCGGGGATCTGGATCTCTTCTGCTGCAGCGTAGCATGAGACATTCAAGCCTTCACTGAACTCTCTCACCGCCTGCTCCCAGTCTCGGTCTTTGAACGAGGCGTTTCCCTCATCGAGCAGGTTGCACACTAACCGGGTCAGGAAGTCCTGGGAGGACGAAAAGAAATCAGAATCCGTAAAGGGTTTATTGCCATGAGAAGTTACACGTACGTGGAATTTCCCTTGGTGATTGGTGCATACATAAACAAAAACAGACATATTAAACATGAATATGAAATAAACAAATACAGAAACAAATAGAGAACCAAGAACCAAATAAGATGCTGGTGGTGTGTCCCAATTTCCCAATGTTACCTTAATTTCCTTTGGGATAAATAAAGTATCTCTATCTATCAAAACCTTTAGGCCCTATCCTGACTAAAATAGTCCAAACCCACAGCTTTTAAGAATGACTTTGTATTCTGGGCATGATCACATTACACAATAGACACAATGGCTTCAAAACAATACCATGACGGCCAACAAATTGGTCGTTGTAAACATTTGTCCTGTTCATACTGGCCCTGAAGTGATCCCTTCGTATCATAACACCAATGTAAGAAATAATATGAAGCCTCAGAAGTCTGAATTACAACACTGAGTCTACAGGACAGCCACGCTAGCCACTCTTGGGAGGCTGTACATCGGCACAGCGGTGCTTCGAGCTAAATGCTAACTTCCGTATGTTAACATGCTCACAATGACAAATGTTAAAATGTTGATGTTAAAGAAGGTACGTTTACGTTCACCATCTCAGTTTAGCATGTTAGCATGCTAACATTTACTGGGTCTGCACCATTACCCCACCGGCGTACGCCTGTGGTGCGCCAAGTAGGTGGAGTCACATGGCTGATACAAACAAACACAAAAATAATGGAATCTTAAATTGATAAATAAAGTCTGTGTGTCTGCTTGGCAGACTGTATATTACTATGTTGCTTATAACTTATAGCAGAGCAGCCTGCAGGTAGTGTACACAAATTACAGCTGAGGCTGATGGGAGTGTCACTAGTTGAGAAAGTGTTTAGTCATAACCCTGGTCTGGAAAGGTTAGTGGATCACCAAAGGCATTAGGATACATCGTCTGCAGACCATGAACGTTTGTTCAAAGTTTGGTTCCAATCCATCAAATAATTAAGAAAAAGACTTGTTACTTTAAAAAAAAAAAAGAATATTAATCTTATGGTGGCGCTAAAGGAAATGTTGGCATGATTCATCCTCTAGGGATGATAAATATCTGTGCAAAATTTCAATCCATCCAACAGTTGATTGTTGTACGGAGAGGAGGAATGATGACAGCAACAGTAACACTTTCAATGTGAGTATTGTGAGTATTAAGCCAGACTGAATAATCTGTAGCACAACACTGCCTCCAAGATAAGAATGAGATAAATATGTGGGGAAAAGTGCCCAGTCCTTGATTTTATATGCAGCCAGAAATGAACAGAAAGATGTTAGGAAAGAAAAGAGGAATTTAACAGAGAAGCACAACAGAAATCACAGTGGCTGTGACTTCAGCAACAACTTATAACCAATGTATAACACTGTATAATATATAATAATGTATAAGTGAAACCCAGGGTGCAAAGGTGAAGAAACAGAGAAAGACAGAACATTGTGTTTGTAATAACAGCTGGTACCTGGTAGCCCTCAGGCTCTGGATAAGCCAGGGAAGACCTAGAACACAAGATGTAAACTTGTTTAGAAATGTACTGAGACAGCTTAGTTATCAAGGATACGAGTCATTCAGGGCTAGAACAGGTTTCACTTTCGGTCAGGGTGCACTCAAATAAAATGATAAAATATCTCACTGTATAAATGTCAGAGATTTGCTTATCTCCTCCTTGCGCTTCTGTCTGGCAGGGTCCATGCTTGTTTCCTGGGGAGAAGAAAGAGACCACAAGTGGATTAAGTAGCAAAGACCGACTAATGTTAGTGTTGATATAGTGCCTATGAAATGTAGCTGGTGTACGCCCACTTCCTTCAAGACAAGAAAGCAAGAAACAACCACCTTTGTCAGCTCGTGCAAAGACACTCGCCGAGCGTGTCGCCGAGCCTGTGTTCTTGTTAATTCAGTATCAAATACATCCAGCATGCAAGCCCTTGACCCCGCTTGTTTTCCATGGCTTTCATGGCGCGAGAGGGCCAACTTCAGGCGCACCTACCCAATGAAGTGAGGAAGTTCACTGAACCGACGAAAAGTTTAAACGAATGTCATTTAGTGTCCAAGGGGGGAGAAGACGGAGACACTTTCTGCAGATGAGAGGTCGAGCTGACGCTGATAAACAGCGAGCCGAGGAGCAAGAGACCCGTCGATGCTCGTGTCTGACTTCAGCCCCAGATAAGTTTCGATTCCCAGAAGCCCCAGTACTGAGCCAGCTGCAAACCTCCACACTGGCACACTGGCCCTTTAATGAACCCAGAGCTACGTGAGCCCTGAGTACAGTCTGTCAGGGCACCATTCCCGGCGTACACACCGTAACGTGATCAATGCGTGGTAACCATGGGGATTCTGTGCACTACTGTTTCCCTGCTGAACTGAATGAGATTATCTGACTGTGGTATCGTATATCCCTAATCACAGGTCGATTTATAACAAATAGTGGCAACACTAGTCTTTCCTAACCACTGTTGATAGCTGAAGTTAGCCAAATTAGCATAGTCAATAGGACGTTACCCGATTAATCCAGTCTTGTGCCGATGCTCTGACAAGCAAAAGCCCCGCTGTCTCCTGATAACTGTTTAGAAAACAGTTTTATATTTTAGTGAACTCACAAACAGCAATAATCCGTCTCTTGTTCATTATTTTGCACGGTGTGTCGCTCGCTTAGGGAAAAATTCAACACAACTCAACTCTTGCAGCGAGCGGGCGTGTGCGTGTGACGAGCACGGGCGCGACAGTTTCACGGGATTGCGGCCGTTTGTCGCGTCGCCTACTGCACGCACCTCCCTACCTGCCCGCCCGCCTTTTTTTTTGCATTCATACACAATCCAAAACACAGGTAAAGTGGCGGTGAGGAAACAAATGCATTCTGCTGTATTTGTATGTTGAAAAAAAGGTTAACTCCCTACAAATATTGGAACAAGCTTAAGAAAGTTTACCCCATTCCAATTCACCAAAATGAATGACTTATCCGTGACCGGGTTGGTTCAGTGGGTAGAGCAGGCGCACATATACTCATGCCTCGACGCAGAGGTCTACGGTTCGAATCCGACCTGTGACGATTTCCTGCTTGTCTTCCCCCCTCTCTCTTTCTCACCTAGCTGTCCTGTCAAAAATTAAAGGCGGAAAAACCCAAAAAAATAATCTTAAAGAAATGTATGACTTATCCGAGACTTATGCGTTTTCCTTGAGATGAATATTCACCTTTTTTATGTAGCATTTGGTTTTTTTGGGATTAAATAAAGCCACTTTATTTTTGATCAAATGTATGATAGTTTGATATTTTGAAAACATCTTTAAAGCTGCTATTTATTAATCAAACAGACCTCAAATTTCAAATACTAGTTACAGTATGAGATCCAAAATTGAAAACAAGAAATAAACAAAAAAGGCTGAAGAAGGCTGTGGGGTGTTCAAAATATCTGAAAAAAAGCTATTAAGTAAACCTTACTGATATATTTTACCACTAAAAGAACATACACCTTTTAGAGTTTTAACAATTACTTCTGTATAAGCTTGGCACTCTCTGTATGTAAATCATGTACACTGAATTTCTCTTTATTGTACAATTGTATAACTAACAGTAGAGGGCAGCGATACGCCATTACAGCGGCTAGTCTGCCAAACCTTAAAAAGAAGAAGACTTGGTTTTAAACACTACGAGCAAGCGGGAGTGTGTGTGTGTGTGTGACTGGACAGGATTCAATCATCACAGCAGTGTTGTGGTAATGAATATATTAATTTCTATTGGGAGTACACTTAGTAATGGGTAATAATAACGAATCTAAACTGGGGACTGGAGGGCTCAGGCTAACTGCGGTGTAGCTAGGTACCTTAGTCAGCGGTTGTTGCCGACTGGAGAGGCCGAGTAAAAGCCACGCTCTGTCCCACCTACCAGTGCTAGCTAGCTGACTCAAATTTCTATTTTATAATCCTATTACCACCGGACTAAGTTTGTTAAGTATCTTGCAAGCACGGTATATGTTACTGAACAGATAGTTGTCAACAACGGCCATAGTAACTCCACTGGCATCAAACCGTGTTGTTGTGTTAGCATAACGTTAGCAGCACTCAGCTAATGCTAGCCGCCGGGGGCAGCTGCTAACAGGGGAAAATCTACCCCAAAACAACATTCTTCTTTCTCTTCTTTGGGTTTTAACGGCAGCTTGCATCCTTAATGTTGCACTACTGTCATCTTCTGGAGTTAACTCCTACAGTGTCCAGCATGTCACATTTTCCTCATCAGTCCTATTCTAATTAGGAGACTGACAAGCATCTTCTAACTTGTCCACTTTCACCACACTCCAGTAACGTTATGTTCTTTATTTCTGCGTTTGTTATCCCACATCGTTTAATTTATTCCAACATGTGCTTTCTCTCTGATACATATTTCCTCCATGCTCTATACTACAGTTTGTAGTTCCTCACAATGATCACAAAAACAGTTTGATGTGATGTGTGCTGTTTAGGTTGCCTGGTCCAATTCTCAGCCTGCTTATTATTACTTGCTTAAAACACCATTCACTTCTGATGAGTGAATAATCTTTCTGTGTTGAAGAAGCATGACAACTTAAACTAATGTTTTTGCATCTGGTTAGACAGTGAATTGGGAAGTGACTGACTTCAATAAGTTCACATTTCGTTGAAGTTACCAGAAAACACTGTTAGTTCATTGTACATGGAGGAGCTTCAGGATTTGTCCCTAACCTATGCTATCTTTAGATGAAATCTTTACAGTCTGTATGCTGTTCAGCGTACAAAGAGACATGTTCAAATCTACAAATTAAATCGGAGCTGCAGTGTAATGTTGTACAGCAGATATACATCTAGTTTTAGGGTGGATTGTCCTTTTGCGAAAACAGCACTTTCAGCAGTTTCTGTCTAGTAGAAAGGTGGACTAAGCTTTCTAGAAAGAAAACACGGTAGTTAAAGCCAGAATGTCCACACTAAAACTGTGTTATGTGGTCAGTTATTTGGTTCTTAATTGGTAATAAGTGATACCTGTTTGGCAAAGGAAACCAACTCTCTCATTGGACACCAGGATTATCATGAAACAGATTTAAAAGTGAACTATGTGTTTGTCCCTCAGGTGTCCCAATGGCGACAGACATTGTTGCGCAGTTGGCCGACTCTCTGGCTAAGGCTGCAGTAGAGGAAGGAGAGCTGAGCTACAAAGGCCAGGGAAGAAAGCTGGATGATGCCCAATCAGGTGAGTGTCAGACGTCACTGTGCATGTGTGCCAGAAACCCTGCCTGTAAGCCAGCGAGGCTTGATTGCTTAAACACATTAAAGTCTTGGTTTTAATGATTTTTTTTTTTTTTTAACATCCCAACTCTCTTATCTTTCTTTCTCAACTGTTACCCCTAACCATGCCCCCCCTCTCCAGTGGAGGAGATGGTTAAGGAAATCCAGGACTTTGAGGATTTACAGGCTCTGAGGTTGGAGGGAAACACTATAGGTGTGGCAGCAGCACAGGCCATTGCCAAGGCCCTAGAAACAAAGAGCAAGTTCAAGGTTTGGGTTGTTTATTCTTGACTTTTTTCAGCATTCTCATTTAGGGCTGAAACTAACGATTATTTTCTCGGTTAGTTGTTTGTTCTATAAAATGTCAGAAAATGGTGAAAAATGTCGATTAGTGTTTCCCAAAGCCCAAGATGACATCCTCAAATGTCTTGTTTCGTCCACAATTCAAAGATATTCAGTTTAAATACTAAGAGGAGTGAAGAAACAAGAAAATATTCACATTTAAGAAGATGGAATCAGAGAATTTTGATTGTTTTTCCATAAAAAAAATGACTCAAACCGATGACTCAATTATCAAAATAGTTGTCCATTAATTTAATCGTTGACAACTTATCGATTCATCTTTGCAGCTCTTCTTGTGAGATCCTGGTGGAACGGTTTGGGTCTATAAAAAAATAATACCAAATTCCTATCATAATTTACTTAAGCCTAATGTGATGTCAACAAAACCTTTTTTTGTCCGACGAACATTCCAAAACCTAAAGATTTTCCGTTTACTATCACATAAGACATGAAAAACTCTTCAGGTTTTTATATTTATTTTTTATAATGGAGTATATATTCAAGATTGTCTCTCAGCTGACACTGTGTATCTTTACTCTCTTTCAGCGCTGCTATTGGAGTGACATGTTTACCGGTCGCCTGCGCTCTGAGATCCCACCTGCCCTGGTAATGCACTTCTTCCTCAACATTAATGTCATTGTCAAAGCAAGTTTAGGCTTCCAGTCAGAAGGTGTTGAAATATTGCACACTGTTCATGTCTGGCTTTACTTCTGAATGATTACATAGCTGTAACTATGTTGTTTTTTTGTTTTGTTTTTGGGATACTGCCCCGAGTTATCCTGCCATTTATTCAGTCTCTTCTCTCTCCTTGTGTTGTAGAATTCACTGGGTGACGCTCTGATGCTGGCGGGTGCCAGGCTCACTGTTATAGACCTCAGTGACAACGCCTTTGGACCAGATGGGGTGAAGGGCATCGAGAAGTTGCTCAAGAGCACGGCCTGCTACACATTGCAGGAGCTACGGCTCAATAACTGTGGCATGGGCATTGGAGGGGGGAAGGTAAGTCATGAGAACCTCTTTTAAAAATGAGACATGTTTCCATCTACATTGTTGGGTACCATCATTGTTGGACAATATTTACTCACTGGTCACGTTATTAGGTACACCTGTGCAGTCTAATGCAATCCAATACTACTTTTAAGATGCAAATAATGTTCTGATGAAAGGAGTTGAAGACTAAGTTGAAGTTCAAGCACTGAAAGATAGACTAGATATATTTTTCAATGTTTTTCAAAGCTGGAATAAAAAGAGAATTTTCCAAAAACAAAAATGGTTGTAAAAATTCGCAATATGTTAGACGTAAAATTCTGTGTTTGTTGACTCCTCAGATCTTGGCTGCTTCATTGACCCAGTGCCATAAAAAGTCCAGTGCAGAGGGCGCCCCCCTCGGCCTGAAGGTGTTTGTTGCAGGGAGGAACCGTCTGGAGAACGATGGAGCCACTGCCCTCGCTCAAGCCTTCCAGGTACAGGACTAACTACTGCTTGAGCTTTGAAGACTTTACTTGTTTCTGGGGAAACAGAAAAATCTCCTTTGATGAAGAATGCCACATTGTCACGCTACATTACGTTACGACCATTGTGAGAGATTTCACTACAGCTTTCCTTCCTGGAGCACTTGGCATGATTAATTCCATGGATTTATCTCAGATCTGTTTATATCTATGCAGCTCATATTGTCAGTTATTTGACTACTTGACCATAGTTGTTGTAGTTGTTCAAAGCTGTACGAATCTGTTAATGTAGACTAACTGCTGTTCTCTGTGTAAAAGTACTGTGTGGCTGTGTAGGTAGATTCATTTGTGGATTATAATTTGTGTTCCCAGTTGATGGGCAGCCTGGAGGAGGTTCACATGCCCCAGAATGGCATCAATCATCCTGGTGTGACAGCTCTGGCCACAGCCGTGCAGCACAACGCAGGCCTCCGCATCCTCAACCTCAACGACAACACCTTCACTGAGAAGGGGGCTATCGCCATGGCTCAGGTACACAGACATCTCTGGGAGAGCCCTTGATTGGGTCTGTTCTTATTAGTTAGGAGGTTTTTTTTGTGGCTGTTGGCCCTTACATGTCTGAGTTCACTGCTTTAACTTGTGGGGTGCCCCAGGGTTCGGTTCTGGGACCAATTGTATTCGCCCTTTATATGCTTCCACTTGGACACGTTATCAATAAATTTAAAGGTATTTCATACCACTGCTATGCGGATGACATTCAATTGTATTTATCTTTTAAACCCAACCAGACTGATCATCTAACTGTTTTACAGGAGTGTCTTTCTGCTATAAAAGACTGGATGGCCAGTAACTTCCTTCAGTTAATTGCCGACAAAACTGAGGTTTTGATTGTTGCTGCGGACAGCATTGTGTCGGAGGTGGCTAGTAGTATTGGTTCACTAAACTCCAATGTGCGTTCCAGCCTAAGAAATCTTGGTGCGACTTTAGGTCAGGCCATGAGCCTTGACAAACATGTAAAGTCACTAACCCGCACTTGTTTTTTTCCACCTTAGAAACATCGCTAAACTCAGACGTGTTGCATCCTACACTGAGTTAGAAGTGAATATACATGCATTTGTTTCTTCGCGTTTGGATTACTGTAATTCTCTTTTTACTTGCCTCACTAGATCATCTGTAGATCGTTTACAATTGGTCCAGAATGCTGCTGCTAGGTTGCTGACAATGTCAGGGAGGTCATGATGTCATATTACCCCTATCCTGGCCTCTTTGCACTTGCTACCGGTTAAATACAGGATCCAGTTCAAAATTCTTGTAATTACATAGAGAGCCATCAATGGTCAGGCACCGGCTTACATAAGTGATCTGCTGCACCCTTAAAACTACTGTCAGCAGATCTTTGACATCATCACATCAGGGATTACTGGCTGTTCCTCGTACTAGGCTGAAAAGAAAAGGTGATTGAGCTTTTCAAACAATCGCTCCTAGACTGTGGAACGTCTTACCACATATTTTAAGAATGTCTGCATCTGTTGAAATCTTTTTTTAAAAAACAGCTCAAGACGCATCTTTTTAGTAAGGCGTTCATCTAGCCAAATTGCAGACTGTATTATTTTGTATTTATAATTTTGTGTTTGACTAAGATTTGTGGTTTATTGTGCTTTTTATGACTATTTATCTGTTTTAATGTATGTATTTATTTGGCCTGTGAAGCACTTTGTGACTTTGTCTGTGAAAAGTGCTATACAAATAAACTTTATTTACAGTCCCTTCAGAAAAACGCAATTATGCGATCGCATAATTCAATGCATAATCAGCCAAAGTCCGCATATTTATGCGGGGGCCGCATTTTTTCAAATACGTCGCACTTTCGCCTCATAAATTGCCGATTTCGGCGCAAAATATGATTTAGATTATATTTTTGATATAGATTTCATAATCCCTACATTTTCGTTGCAAAAAGTCACATATCTTAGCAGAAAGTTGAAAAATTTCGCGTTTACTTTACACAAGAGCAGCCATTTTCCCCTGTTGCCATGGGAACGTTATGAAGTGACGTTATGAAGTGACGTAATTACGCGACGTGAACATCATCGAAAAGCTGCAAACCCCGCGATGAAGCCATGATGAAACCGCAGTTTTTGCAAGTTCCTGCAATTTCATCACATAAAATTGCATAAATATCCTGCATATTCCATCGCATTTTTTAAGAAAACGTGCCGCATAATCAAGGATTTTTGACTGCAAAAATCACAAAGAAACTCCGCATTTTTCTGGATGGACTGTATTTACTTACTACTTACATCAGACAATATCATGACAGTTGGCAATTGAGATTACAATTACTGCCAGTGGCTGACAGTGAAAAGCTCCTTGTCAAAATGATTGTTAAAATAAATGAATTTGTTTTTATTTTGAATGACAAGTGCAGGTGATTCCCTCACTTCTTACAGTGACTCCCCTAATCATTATCCCATCAATCTTATCATTTATTAGATAGATATGTCCAGCAGTGCACAAGCATAGAATGAAAGACATTGAATTTCTATTTTCCGCTGTACCAGGTTTTTATTACCTTGTTTACCCAACACCGCAACATTTTTACAGACCTATGAACTTGGTGAAGGAAGTTATCTTTTCCATCTTCAGGGCCCACACATAAACTTGCTGTTGTCGTTAATTGAGGCTTCAACAGCAAACAATCTTTGAAGCTGTAGCAAATAATATCTGTGTCCTTCACAGGCCCTGAAGCACCTACGCAGCATCCAGGTGATCAACTTTGGCGACTGTCTGGTGCGACCAGCAGGAGCCATGGCTATTGCAGAAACTGTATCAGAGGGATTACCAATCCTCAAGGTGAGTGAAGTGAGCTATAGTATTCCCCCCCCTCCGATCTGGCCTGAGCTGTAACTACCTCTCAGAGAGAAGACACACCAGCCCGATAATCGGGCGTCGGGCCGTCTGGCGAGGTCCGTGACTCAAGTCTGTTCGGTGTGTCCCGTGCCGTCGTCCGTCCGAGGAGCCGTCGGCCTTCATTTGGGCCGACCTGACATGTTCAGTCGGGGACAGGGCAGTCGGGACTCACCCGGAAATGGGGAGCAGATGAGCCGCTCAAAATCTGACGAAAATCTTTTAAACTGACCTTTGTCAATCTGAAATGAAGACAGAATTAGCAACTGCACGGCCTATTTCTCGCTTAAAATGTTTTCAGAAACACGTTTCGGTGAACTATTTTAGTACAATATGAGATCGTATTCTGAACAAGCCGCCATGACAGTCTGGCTGGGAATTTCCGGAGAAAAAAGAACCACGTGATGCGTTCGTCCAATCAGCTGCTGGTTTTCATTTTCTGGGAAATAATCAGACTGTTAATGGAAACAATACAGAGCAGCGCCGCCTGCTGCTATGGAGACGTATTACGTTTCGCGCACGCGCAGAGCGTACGCTCAAGTCGGCGTCGCCTCAGTGTGTTCTGAGGCATTTTTTGGACCTCGGGACCCGACTGATCAGTCCGACTGGCTTTTCTGCCGACGGTCGGCCGTCTGGTTGGTGTGTCAGGGCCCTCAGAATGATAATTTGTTGCCAGAGTCAGCTTGTATGTTGTGACCCTGATCATTTGCATTTGGGGACAATCTGGATGTAACTGGGCATAAGCAGCCAGACTAAACATGGGCACACACCTGTGGACTTTGATCATTTCTATCCCAAATTTATTCTGAAAGGTCTTTTTCTTAGCTTTTTTTTTTTGCTGACTTTTTTTTTCTTCCCTTCTGAGTAAATATTCTGTTACGTTTAACAGGAACTCAATCTGTCATTTGGCGAGATTACAGAGGAAGCTGCTCTGGCTGTGGCACAAGCAGTAAAGGACCGGGACCAGCTGGAGAAACTGGACCTAAATGGTAAAAAAAAAAAACGGCAAAAAAAACTAACTCGCGCATCTGCCTTTTTAGTTATTTTATCTTTAGCTGTTATCCTCTTCAAAAGTACAAAAGTCAGCTTTAAACGGTTTTAAAGGAGTCAGTGACTTTCATTTGAAGAGACGTTACTTACAGACTTTCTTTATGATTATTTGCTCCCGACTACGTGGTAATAAAATGATCTTTGATTTTCAGGTAACTGTCTAGGAGAGGATGGCTGCAAAGCTCTGAAAGATGCCATGGAAGGCATGAACATTGGCAAGCTTCTAGGATCACTCAGGTAATCATGTCATACTATAGCTCCTGTGGTGTATTTAATGGAATCCATATATAACATTGAGTATGTAGTGCGTTCCAACTGCTATGTGGACATTGTGTACGTGAGAAATGCTCGGATGTACAGCATAATAGATTTCTGGGTATGGTACAAGAGCTAGCAGGACAAACTCAACTGCCCCAAAACACATTGCAACTCTTCAGATTGTCCAATTGCAGAGTGGGAGGCAGGCGGGTTAAATAATAACCCTTGGATAAAATAATTACAAATGATGGCAGGTGACGTTAAAGTACAATTGCAGGTGAAATTAATTCACATTTTTCCACCATAACCTTCCTCGTGGCTTGTGTAAATCCCATTTGTACCGTACACGTTATGTGTTTGTGGTCGAATACATCACATCTGCACCTGAAAACCCCCCAAAGACTTTGCACGTGATTTTGTGGAATATCACGATCGCTTAAAACGATGCGTCTCATCCCAAAATCCTCCCTAACTGAGCGGTGTCTTTAATTTGCCTCAGTGACGACGAGGGTGAGCCAGAGGATGACTACGAGGACGAAGATGAGGAAGAGGACGAAGATGACGAGGATGTGGATGAGGAGGAACTAGTGGAGGAAGAGGAAGAAGAGGAGGAAGAGGAAAGCAATGACGTCAAGGTCAGATACATGTGGGATGATGACGTGTGGCATCAAAGCAAACACCCCCCTCCCCCAAAAAAAAAAAAGAAAACATCCTTAATTACCTGTGCATACATGAGTCGAGTGAAGTTTAAATTCCCACCTAATAAACAAAGTTTGATTGTGATTCAAAAAACATTGTTTGTTCAAAAGCAACCACAATGTCACCCTCCTGCTCATTGCAGTTGACATGTGTCGGTAAGTTAAGCAATGTTAAAGGTCTCATTTTTGCGTACGATATTTCTTAGCACGAGCCTAAATGCAGGATCTGATAGGAGGACTGTGCACCAACAGTTCCCCACAAGCTTGCTGCACTGAAAAGAGGCAAAAACTGTAACAATTTAATTTGAAATGGAAAGATCATTCTTCATGTGTATCGTTTGTGTTCCCGTTCCTATTAATTAGGAGCATATGTTGCTATATTAATATTTCTGACATGTATTTCCACATCTTATAGCACAACAGCGTCAGTTTGAGGACACATAAGCTGCTGTTGTGTATGTTTGGTGTTGTGGTTTAGTTGACTTTCTTTTTCTCTCCCCTTGCCCTCATAGCTGTCCACCCCTGTATCAGCACCACGGCCGCCAGACGTCTCCTCCTTCCTCAGCTTTCCGTCCCCAGACAAACTGCTCAAACTGGGGGCCAAGAGGGCGTTGCTGATCGAGCAGCAGGTAAACACATTGTGATTCCACGAATACATGCACACCAGCTTAAGTTTGTAGCCACAGAACTGCATCGATCTGGTAATGAGATACTAAAGTCCAAAAGAAATTTCTCATCAGTGTCTCTCTCAGTGCTCATATTATGCTTTTTGGCTTTTTCCCTTCACTTTATTGTGTTATATATCTTTTTGTGCACGTTTATAGGTTTAAAAAGTGAAAAAGCCCAAAGTCCACCCCAAAGGGACTTACCATCTCCAACAGAAAACACTGTTCACAATCTGCTCCAAACAGCTCTACTGTAGTCCAGCCTTTACTTCAGAGACAAACGTGGTCACTTTGGAACACACGTTATAATGCTCACCTAGCTGCTAGCATGGCACGCCCTCATACTCTGCTTCTGACTGGCTAGTAGTCCTTACCTAGCTACTGAGCATGTGCGACTCCCAACAAAGATGGTACAGAAGTGTGATGCCTCACTCGGTAGCTAAAACAGAGAGCTCAACACACAGGGTGAAAAGAGGAGCTGCAGCAATGTGTAGTACAACAAAAATATTAAACCATGTAAACCTATTCTGATATAACCTCTAAATACAATTATGAACCTGATAATAAGCATAATATGAGCACTTTAAGTTACATTTAAGAACATTTCAGCACGGAAGTTAAAATGTATCTGTGTGATTACTCGATGCAAAAGAAACAAGCATGCATCAGTTTGGTCATGTATAAGCAGAGTGGACATCACATCAGTAAATGCTTCTTCCTTTCTCTGTGTCTAGGTGGACGTGTCAGATGCTACAAAAACAGCCGAAGCCTTCCTCAAGATTGCATCTGTGTACAAGGAAGATAATAATGAAGTTAAGAATGCAGTGTTGGACAGCATCGGTGAGGCACTTGGTCTTCATGAGTTGATTCGATTGTTGTTGTACATGCCCTTGCTGACAGAAGTGTGACTGACGAGAAACCTCGTGTCACAAATTAATTAATGCCGTTCAGTGTCTTGCAGTTATTTATTTTTTTTATGTTGGACCCTGCTCCCAATCTGTCTAGTCAAGACCCTTCACATGTAATGGAATAACTTGACATTTTAGAAAATGTTTTGCTTATTTTACTTTCTTATTTCATAATACGATTGATACTACTCTCATGTCTCTGTTGGCGTTTTTCCACTACATGGTACCTGCTCGACTCAGCTCGGCTCGACTCGGCCGCGGTGCCCTGTCCTCCTTTTTCCATTGCAGATTTAGTACCGCCTCATGTGTGAGGCGAGCGTGGCTGGTCGTCATAGCGACGCCGCAGGAAACTGCCGTGACCTAACGCAACACACACACAGAACGTCGAAGGTGTGTCGTTTTTGACTCTCAGCATGCCAGAAGATAAATTTAGTTTCTAAAGAAGCTGGAGGCAGCAAAAAAAACACAGCTGGCTGAACTATTTAAAAATGGCGGGTTTGTTCAGGACACCCCCCCGTCTGTCGCTATAGCAATGATGAGACAGTGATTAGTGACGATTCTCTCCGACCAATCAGTAGTCTGCAGGTTTTCACGTCACCTTTTGGTATCGCCTCAGCTCGCTTGGAACCTCGACGGAGGTGATACTAAAAAAAGTACCTGTTGGCAGGTACCAGGGACTTTTTATCAGAATGGAAAACCATTGAGTCGAGCAGGTACCATGTAGTAGAAAAACACCATATGACAATTATATAGCTGGAGCCGACAGCCGCTTAGCTTAGCTTAGCTTAGCTTAGCACAAAGACTGGATACAGGGGGAAACGGCTAGCAGAGGCTCTGTCAAAAGGCTTTTGAAGCTCATGTTAACTAAGTGGTGTCAATCTTTTTATCTAACTCAAGGCAAGAAAGCGAATAAGCATATTTCCCAAAATGTTTAACTATTACTTTAACCTGTCCATTAACAACTTTCGTTCATCATCGTCATATTTCTTAATATCTCCTGTCATTCTCTGCTCGACCGTAAAGAAAACATTTCTAGTAGCTGAATTGCATTATGGTCTGTTGAAGTTTTTGCTTTTTACCTGCCTTTTATCTCGACCTCTGCTACATTTAGACTACACAGATATTTGATGGAAGATGCTAGTTAGGTTGTTTAACACAATATATTAAAAAAAAAAATGTAATGCTTCACTTTAGCCATTAAAGGTGCTGTAGGTAGGATTGTGAAGATCCAGGACTTAGCCAAAAAATTTGAACATCGACAACTTCTCAGTCCCTCCCCCCTTTCCGCTAAAGCCCAAAACGGTCTCCTAAGCCCCTCCCCCCACAAGGGAGAATGAATGTGTGTGCATGAGCAGTGATTGACACGCAGTTAGACACCCCCCGCTGTAGGTGGAGCCAGAGGAGCTGGATTATTCTTTTAAATGACCAGCTTCATGTAGTTCTACTACATAGGGTCAGTTTCAGCAAATATGACAGAAAGTTAGTTTTATAAGTCTTACCTACTGCACCTTTAAGCGTCTGTGCTAACAAGACGTGCATTTTCTGTTATTTTCTTTTTTAGTTGACACTGTTGGATTATACGTTTTGTAATAGCTGATTTGTTTGTTTTTTCCTCACAGACGCCCTTCTGAAAAAAGCTTTTGCCACTCCGTCCTTCCAAGGCTACAGCTTTGTATCATCTCTGTTAGTGCTGCTCGGACTTCTCAAGGTATGCTTGATCTGCACATATTCAGCAAGGTTTGCCAAGGCACTTTTATTTCTTCACTGTCATTTTCTGATGCCTTTTTGCTTCCTTTACATTTCTCTTGTCTGCATTTCTCACGTTGGGCTTTTCCGTTGGCGATTTTAGACCCTTTTTAGGGGCACTCAAGCCTTTTTAGGTTTAATATCCTGTGTGTCTGTCGCCGATGTTATGCACCTGTAACCCAGTCAAGGAAAGGGTTAACAGAAACGTAGTGTTGGCCAATCAGAGGAGGTTGTGCCAGACTCCCGCCTTTGGCTGAGTCTCTATCTGATCTGTCAGAGGGAGAGCAGGAGACGGTTGTTGAGTTTAAAGTTGGTAGTCCCCAGAGAAGAAGTTGGTCATTTCGTGGCGCAGATTAGAAGCCAAATTGAAACGTAAGCAACTAAAATTGCTGAATGTTAGAACATTGTGTCAAACTGGTCGTTATTACTGTGACTTATAAAGTCTCAGGTTTAGTTAAAAACCATAGACTCTATAATATTAATGTCATAGTGTAATGTAATAAATCATAGTTTTAGCAGTCTATACTCATCTACAAAAAGAACAACACAGTTTTCAAGATCAAGATGTCTATATCCTGGATAGAGAGGATAGGTGGTTTGAAAGAGGCGTCAAGGAGGCCATATTTGTTAAAGTGGAGCGACTCTCTTTAAATAGGAGCGGTGGGTTGAGACATCATTTGTCCTCAGCCTACAACATGGTTCTGAAAACCATTCCCAGGCGCTTTACAGACACACCATCCTGCTCCACCTCTTGAGCAGGGGGAGGGGCATCATCTGAGGCTGCTGGGACACCATCTTCTCTGGCAAACACAGATGGACTACATCTTAGCAGTCATGTGACTCCATGTATGCGTGTCACATTCTCATTTGGGGCTGAGCCCCCCTGAAGGTCTGATCCTAGAATCGCCCCTGGTCTTTTCACTACATGTTCCATTGTTTTTAACATTCCTCTCTTTTCTGTCCTCTCGTCCTCCCCCCTCCGTCCCTCCGTCCCGTGCTCTCGGCTGCTCAGAGTGAGGACAAGGTGAAGCCTGTGCTCGTGGTTCCCGGCCACCTCCA
This sequence comes from Sander lucioperca, assembly GCF_008315115.2. NCBI lineage: Eukaryota > Metazoa > Chordata > Actinopteri > Perciformes > Percidae > Sander > Sander lucioperca. The sequence continues at coordinate 16,770,166 of NC_050193.1, read as the reverse complement.
CGCCTTGGAGCACGTCGTTCGACAGGACTACTTCCCCAAAGACAACGTGGCCGTGCTGCAGGCCTTCATGTCCCGGTAAGGACGTGACAGAATGAGCCAATCAGCAGGCAGCTTCCAGGTACAAAATACCACAGTTACCATCCTATCTTCAGGAATGAAGCACATAATGAATGTTTTGCACTTAGTGCGCATAGTAGCGGTGGTGGACACAGGTGATTGCTCATTTTGGTGTTGGAATGGGTTTATTTATTGTTTTTTAGGTTATTTAAATGTATTTTAATTAGGGCTGTCAGCGTTAACGCATTAATCGCGATGCGATTAAGGGCCGACGCGATGCGATACATTTCTTTTTAATCGCATGCCGGCATTTATGAATTTATTTTACACTTCACTCGGCTTTGCGTCATGCCTAACAGGCTACTATTTTGACCCTTTGCAGCACCGTTACTTATCATCAAGCTGCCACTTCCTCGTAACACATCCTGCTGCTGCAGGCTGCAGCATGATGGAGAAACACAGCAGCAATGAAATCCTGAATGGCGATTTTTATTTTCCAAAACTCCCGGACGGCTCGTAGACAAATCGAAAGCCATATGTACATTGTGTGAAGCCGAATTAAAATATCACCGAAGCACGTCAAGCTTGAGCTACCACCTACGGAGCTAAGCATAGTAGAACAGTTAACCACTCAGGCAAAGCAGTATTTTGGAGAGTGCTACTTGCCGATCTGTGGATGAAACCAAATCCCAAAAAATTACTACAGCTCTTGCGAAACGGGTGGCAACTAACTGCAGACCTGTCAGCATCGTAGAGGACGTACTACGGTTGGCATGTTCTGACCTGTCTCGTTGCCGTCGAGGGGGACAGTAGTTGTCACAGATACACAGCCTGTATGACACGGAGAAAGCAGCCACACTGGAACAGCTGCAAGGTGCTGCAAACACTGTCTCATTAACTGGTGATCACTGGACGTCAGTGAGTAATCAACATTATTTAGGAGTTACTAAACACTATATTGACTCTAGTAAGGATAGGGATTTTTAGTTTTTTAGTTAGGTACTTCGAGGAATTGTGGAATAATGACAGATTCACACATTTTACTTTTGTTTACAGTAAATAAATAATTACAAATCTTAAAGTCAAGTTCATAAAGTAACTTTCTTTGCATTCATTTGGTTCCCAATCAAGATCCACTGGTAAGAATTGCTTTCCATTGTTAATATGTACTTAAAAACTGTTCTGAAATGCAAAATAATAGAATTTTAATTGTGATAAAATATGCGATTAATCGTGATTTAACTATAGAAATTCAGTGATTAATCGCAATTTAAAAAAAAAAAAAAGTATCGTTTGACAGCCCTAATTTTAATTAAACCCTTTAGTTTCAGTGGACTAACATGTAACTTTCTGGCCCTATCACTCATGGTAATTTATCCTTAAAGTTGTAATCCACTACAAAAATCCAGTTCTGGTGGTGTACTGTTGGACTGGAGTATGTGACAACGTTAGCTGTTCACTGAATATGATCCCGGGTAAGCTAACCCTGGTCATTGGTGTGAAAGAGGTATAACTGTGTTTGTTATTATTTACAGAAACATCAAGGCTCTGGAGTCATGTGGCAATGCCAGAAACAGCCTCCAGTCAACATTGCAGAGAGTCGGGTCTGAGAGGACTCTGGACACATAAACACACACACACACACACACACACACACACACAAACAAACACAGACTGATCACTAATGGACCTTGGAAAAACCGGCACACATGGGCCAAAATTCGAAGCAAATAAAGCAGAGCAGCACTTGAGAAGAACAGACTCCGCTAAGACGCACTTGACTGTGTCACCGCTGTCCTTCACAAGTTCAGCAACAAACCTCTTTCTGGACTCTGGACTGGACTTGAACGCTTTGTGTTTTGAAGTAGACTATGCTCTTATGGTGTGGACTAACAGAAGTGCTAATGTGTACACTCATATAACCACAAGACAGCACTTTGGTGCAAACTAGAAAAGCTCTGACCAGAATTAATCTGGGCTCAAAGTTTCAGCTATTGTACATTTTCTGTTTCATATATAGCTTTTACTATTCTGCTGTTTTATATTGAATGTTTGTTGAACTTGATAATATGATCAAACAATGGTGTTAAATATGTATTCCACTGACAAATATTATGAAAATAAGACTGTAAAAAAACAATAGAACAATCAAAAGGGATGAAATATAATTAAATGTGTTTTCTGATTTTAATGAGTTTTTGCATTAGGGTTGTGAAAATAAAGCTGCTTTGAGTGTTGAAGGTCTTTCACAGTTTTTGCATATTAATTGCACCTAAATGGGTAATGTCACAAGAAAAGAATAAAATCAAGACATACTTAGTTGATCCCGCAAGGGGAAATTACATTTTGCACTAATGGAGAGATGTCATAGTGAAATACAGATAAATGCATGAAAACTGAGCAACACAACGGCTCTTATAAATTTTAATTGCAACAAAACTAGATATCTTTTATCCCTGCTCATTAAATTTATGGAAGAAACTCATATTTTTTGTACATATTTTTGTTCACATTTGTTTAGTGGCACTGAAGAAGTCTTCAAAGAAGTAAAAAGCCCAAATGTTACAAACCAAGGAGAGTCAGTTTATCTCTTACACATCAACAAATACAGTTGCTGCCTGTGTTTCGGCTTCTTAACGAGAACGAAAATGTAAAGCCAAGGTGTTAATTTGCAGTGAGGGGGCTCAGGGATCAGGGGTCATCGTAAAAGAATTTACCAAAGCCTTGTTTGTTAGCCTGCTGGACCGCTGGCAGTAAGTGCTGGACACACTCAGAGTGAAATAAAGCAGCAGATAACTGAAAGCTGAACTGGCAGATTCACATATAAACCGCCTTTAGCTCATGTTACCAAACAGACAGTGACAGCCTGACATTCTGCTTTAAGGTAAGCCAGTTTTTTTTATTATTATTACGTGAGTTTGGTTTCTCAGTATATCCTCCAGTCTGTTTTTGAGGTTAGACTTAGATTGTCTTGGAACAGTTTTTCTCCTGATGAGTATACACTGGGATGGTTCTAGTGCAACATTTGAGATAATGAAAAGTAAAAGTAATTGACAACCAACAATGTGTTTTTTATGTATTTATTTTAGAAATTAGACAACAGCACATAAGCGATGTCATCACAAGCAGTAGTCTGAACAGTTAATTATATATATTTTTTAAAAAGGCTGTTTAGTTCTCTAAGCACCAAACTTTGTTTAAGCTTGTGCCTGATTACACATTTCACTGAATGGCGAAGAGTTTTGACAGTAGCTTTGACATAATAACTTTGTCATATTTCTATTTTCTGGCACAGATGCTTTTCTTCTCTGCTGCGGCCTTCCTGCTGGTTTTAGTGCTGAGTTCACCCGTTGAAGCAGGCAAATGTCCCAAAGTGTGCAGCTGTGACAGCACCAAGCTCATGGTCACCTGTGTTGGCAAGAATTTAACGGAGATTCCCCCGACTATAGAGGAGGTGAGGAATTCAAATGTAAAGTGTAGTGCTTCCCTTTTACTTCACACAAGTGTTTGAGGAAAAAACACTTAAGTGCTCATATTATGCTTTTTCCCTTTCCTTTATTGTGTTATATATCTTTTTGTGCATGTAATAGGTTTACAAATTGAAAAAGCCCAAAGTCCACCCCAAAGGGACTTACCATCTCCAACAGAAAACACTGTTCACTAACTGCTCCAAACAGCTCTATTGTAGTCCAGCCTTTACTTCAGAGACAAACGTGGTCACTTTGGAACACACGTTATAATGCTCACCTAGCTGCTAGCATGGCACGCCCTCATACTCTGCTTCTGACTGGCTAGTAGTCCTTACCTAGGTACTGTCAGGGCACGCCCTCATACTCTGCTTCTGACTGGCTAGTAGTCCTTACCTAGCTACTGTCAGGGCACGCCCTCATACTCTGCTTCTGACTGGTTAGTAGTCCTTACCTAGCTACTGTCAGGGCACGCCCTCATACTCTGCTTCTGACTGGCTAGTAGTCCTTACCTAGCTACTGAGCATGTGCGACTCCCAACAAAGATGGAACAGAAGTGAGAGGTCTCACTCTGTAGCTAAAACAGAGAGCTCAACACACAGGGTGAAAAGAGGACCTGCAGCAATGTGCAGTACAACAAAAATATTAAACCATGTAAACCTATTCTGATATAACCTCTTAATACAATTAGGAACCTGAAAATGAGCATAATATGAGCACTTTAATGGCAGCTGTTGACTATTATGTGCATTTCAGATTAGGTAAATGTTAATCTATATCCTTGATATTACACTTCCAGGATTGTTGTAAAATCTGTGGATCTATGAGGACTATGGTTGACTGCTCCTCAGATCTCTGCAGGGTAAATCCAGACAGCTAGCTAGACTATCTGTCCAATCTGAGTTTTCTCTCGCACAACTATTTTGCAGCAGCCCTGTGCGGAGCTTAGCGCCGCCCATGAAGATGCTGATTGGTTTAAAGAAATGCCAATAAACCAGACCACTTTTCCTCCCATCCCCGAATGCTATGTAAAGAAGCCAGACCCTCCTTCAGTGCGCTTTGGAGGAGGGTCTGGCAAAGTGAGACTAGGTAAATGTACACACACTTTTTGCCATTCATACTGTTGGACAGCTATGAAAGAAAACAGGAGATAAGTGTTTTGCACAGGGGCTCTACAGCAAAAGTATTGTTCTTATCACTGACAGAGCTCTATCAGAAAGATTCCAGTCAGGGGCCTCCTCCTGATTCTCCTCCTGGCCTTTAATTGTGCATCACCACTGCCGCAGATACATCCTTCGTTCCGTTTTATCGCTCTAACAGATTACAGTGAAACTTGACCTGAGGAACAACAACCTGCAGGTGCTGCCCAGGGGGGCGTTCATCCTCACACCCTACCTCACCCACCTCAACCTGCAGCGCTGCAACATCATCAAGGTGAAGGAGGGCGCTTTCCGGACCCTGGGACGCCTGGTCTCCCTAAACATGGCCTACAACAAAATTGACGTCCTCTATCAGGTAGGAGGGCAGAACTGCAACACTGAAGAGACCGAGTTGAGTTGGTTTTGGCGGTTGAAACATTCAGAAAGTATGAGGTTATCTCATTTTCCCTTTTCCTCCCTACGTACTTCCTACCTCTGACCCGATGCAGGAGTCCTTTGACGGCCTCTCCTCCTTGAAGGAGCTGCACCTGGACCATAACCGCATTGAAGAGATCCAGCCTGGAGCCTTCACACAGCTCGGTTTCCTCAACATGCTGGCCCTCACCCACAACCAGCTAGTTTACATCCCTAACATGGCCTTCCAGGTACTCAGACTTATTGATTATAGGATTTTGATCATCACAAACTGATACAAAATGTAAGATGCTGCTGCACACACATACTATACACACAATGAATGATTATGTTTAGCAATATGATCCCACAGCAATCTGACTCCTATTCCAGGGCCTGAACAACATCAAGTGGCTTCGTCTTAGCCATAACTCCCTGAACAACTTGGACCTCGAGGCCTTCGCTGGACTGTTCACCCTGAGCCGCCTCAGCCTGGACCACAATGAGCTGCAGTTCTTCCCCACTCAGACCATGACCAGGTGGGACCATCTGAAGGATTATTATGAGCATTATACAGGTGTTATTTTAATATTCTAATGGAAAACAGTGCTTATGACTTCTCAGCAGAAGAATAGGAACAAATGTCGCCGCCTTTTGCTAACTAGGGGCAAAGCATTACTGGCAAACAAACCTGATTGTGTTATCGCTGACCAGTACAAGACCAGAAAGAGAAATAACAACACTGGGATTGTCACTAAGATTTTCACCTTGAGGGCTACTGACAGGAATTTGCAATCTGCAATCACCCATTGCATGTCAGAGAAGAGGGATCTCTCATCTGTTGCTCTTCTTGAGTTTTCTATTTTTTTTTCCAATTAAAATAGTTTTTGCGGCGTTTTCATCTTATCCAAATTGGGGGACAAAGGAGGGTGTTCTCTCCCCTCGGATTTGTGATTAAGAGCTTTATTTGACCTGAATCAGTGCAGTGTAAATTTTTGCCACTCTGCGCCTAAGGATGGCACTGTTTGTCAGTCCAGTTTCCCAGTCGGTCCAGACTAAAATATATCAACGACTATTGGATGGATTATCATGCAATTTTGTCATGTAGATTCATGTAACCCCAGAACATAAAGCCTTCTGGATGCTGATACCTTGACTCCCTCTGGTGGCACCAGCAGGTTGACATTTTTGACTTTTTGTCAAATTTTGTGAAAACTATTAGATGTATTGCTATGGAATTACAGACATTCATGGTCCCCAGAGGATTAAGCCTACTGTTTTCACCTGACTTTTCTCCCAGTGCCACCATGAGGTTGACATTTTTGGTTTTCAGTGACATGCCCTTGATGTAGATAGTATAGAAACACACTATTTCAGATCATTTTTTCATTTGTTTTGTTTTAAATGTTCAGTTTTGGTTATTAGATATACAGTAAATAATTACAGTAACAGAGGTAGGTACAACCTTGAAAACTATTAGGAGCCTATGTAGGAATATTTTATTAACAAAATGTGTGTATGTGCTCGTTGCAAAAGAGCTGTGGAAGTTAAAAGTACTCTGGGTGGCCTCTGATGCACAGAAAGTTAAGCTTAAGTCATAAAAATAGTTTAGGCTTTTATGGCATAGAGGTGCATTGTTTGAAGGTTGCGAGAACGGAGGAGGAAGTTGCACCACACCCCCCCCCGTGAGGATAAGATAAAAGCCTGAGAGAACAGATCAGAGCTCATAATTCGGAGGACAACTTGGTGGACCAGCTCTGACTCTATGTCTTTTTTATTTTTTTAAGATTATGTTTTGGGCATTTTTAGGCCTTTAATGACAGGACAGCTGAAGAAATGAAAGGGGAGAGAGAGGGGGGAATGACATGCAGCAAAGGGCTGCAGGTCGGAGTCGAACCCTGGCCCGCTGCGTTGAGGAGTAAACCTCTATATATGGGCACCTGCCCTACCAACTGAGCTATCCAGGAGCCCCAGACTTGATGTCTGTTGCCAGGGAAACTTAGTCTCTGTTTGTGAACCCACAATTGTGTTGTAACTTTTGTGCTGGACTCCGTAAACTTTACTTAACTGAACTCTTTGTCTCAGATTGATCCTTGTGTTCTGGTAAACTTAAGTCCGATGTAAATAAATTAATAATAATTGGAGTCAGATTTGACAGGCCTTAGGGCCTTATTTTAGACATAATTCCCTCTACACCTACAGAGGGAAGAAATAGTACATAATGAAATATCAAACCACAGGTCATTTGTCATTCAACTTGTTACTTTACTCTCCTCTCCTTTTGAAGACCCCCTGAGGTCACGCGCCTGGACATAAGCCACAACCCCATGACCTACCTCGGGGAGGAATCCGTCTCCATGGCGAAGCTTACACACCTCTACCTCAGCCACATGTCCCTTCAGGACCTGTCTAATCAGGCTTTGTCCCGCGCCCCCCTCCTCTCCCATTTGGACCTCAGCCACAATCAGCTTCGTTACCTGGAGCCCCTTTCAGGCCCCGAGGAGCTGACCAGCCTCAACTTGACAGGTACAACTCTGTTCTGACATTTTTGATTGACATAAAATCAGGGGCGGAGCCAGACGTTGTAAACATTTGAGGCTCAGCCCAAACCTAGGCGGGTTCTGGGCACATGCTCCATTTACGGCTGCTTTTTGCACTATTTTTCAAGCCATTTGAATTTGACTGGAATATCTAGAAATCTGTACATCGTTTGGGAAAAGCATGATAGCTGCCAAGAAAAAGAATCATCCTGTAGAGCATACATCCGATTTTGTATGTGATTGTTCTCTGACTGTCTTCATCATTTTGAAACCAGAACACATTAAATGTTAAGGACAAATTTTCACTCCTGCCCCCTAAAACGGGGCAAAAATTGTCATTCGGGGCTGGAGCCACAGAAGCCACCCCCTCCTTCGGCCCCTGACATAAATTTAGACATGGAGGATAATAACTTACATATACAATATTTCCTGATCATTAAAGGCAACCCAGTGTACTGTAACTGCTACATGCGGCCCCTGAGGGAGTGGGCGAGTGTCCGTGGTGTGAAGCTGCTGGGAGCCTGCGCTGGACCACCTCACCTCTCAGAGGAGCCGCTGCAGGCCGTGGTTCCTCTGGATCTGCGCTGCCGCAGCAGGGGGGAGATGCTGAAGGATGAGTTTGAGAAGGATGATGAGAGCACTGGAAGCATCCCACCCACAGCCAAACCCAAGCAGAAAGTCAAGTGTCCAGTTAACTGTGACTGTGATGTGAGTGTTTTACAGTGCACCTCCAACAGTAGCTGCTTTGCTTTGCTCTGTACATACAGTGCGTGCAAAAGTCAGATTTTTAGATTGAGTTCCTACAATGACTGGACTGTCAACATTATAGGATACCAAAGGTACGGAAGGATCAAAGCCACCGTTTTTTTTATTTTTTTTTATAATAGGCGTAAAAACTCACTGTACTCTACCCGCCCAGCACCTAAACCATTGTTTTTAATACTGCATTCTGGTTTTAACCCTCCCTAGATTGAAGCCCAGCACGCCACATGTGAGGGTCGGGGTCACACCAAAGTCCCGCGAGGCTTCCCCACTAAGACACAGCTGCTTGACCTCCGCAGCAACCACTTCCACTACCTTCCTGCCAACAGCTTCCCAGGCACCAGCCAAGTTGTTTCTCTTCACCTGGAATTGTGCAAAATCCACGAAATCGAAGGCGGTGCCTTTCGGGGAATGAAAAACCTGTTTTATTTGTATCTTTCTGACAATGACCTCACATCCTTGGACCCCGGAACCTTTGCTGGAGCCCCAGAGCTCAACTACCTTCACCTGGAAGGGAACCGACTGATACAGTTCCCCGGATCAGGTGAGTGGTTAGTCCAGTCAAGTGTGGCTGTATGTACATTACAAGAATTTACACCGTACATACAGTATGTAATTAAAGAAAACAGGAAACTAAAAGAAACATGATATTTTCTGTCTTTTTGTGTCTCTCTTGTAGCTCTGGCAGTCTTACCAAGTCTGTTTGTGTTACACTTGGAGCGAAATGCCATCTCCAAACTGGAGCCCACTGGTTTGCTGTCCTCAGTAACACCTAAACTTCAGGAACTTTTCTTGACCAACAACACCATAACTGCTATTGCCAAGGGTGCTCTGGACTCGGCTTTCCTCTGTACACTTCATCTGGATTCTAATCAGCTGACGGAGATCCCTACCCAGGCTCTGTCCGAGGCCCCTAACCTGGAGGAACTCAACCTGTCTCAGAATTCAATTCGCTGGGTGGGACCAAACGCATTCAAGCCCATATCTCACAGTCTGAAGAGGCTTTACATGGACCAGATGGGCATGGAGAAGGTACGAGAGACCTTTTTGTGTAACTCTTTGACTCTTTGGAGCATGAATTTTGAGTGTATGCTTATTGCCATGTTGTTAGTTGTTGGAGTCTGAAAATCCAAATGAGGGTTAAAGGGTGGGAACGAAGTCCAAGTCTGAGACTAATGCACATGTGCCCCAAACATAACTAAGACGAACACTAAGATATATTTTTGAAGTGAATTTAACATCTTGTGGAAACAAGATTCTAACAAAAGGAAAAACACCTTCCTTCACATCAGGCTGTGAAGTCTGTATGTGACTATATGTGAATTTAAGTATTGGATTAATGTTATTCTCAACACTGAGACCATATTTAATGCTAATGGCTACAAAAAGCAGGACTTATTGCTGATCAGCTCTTTAAATGATACCACCGTCCAGATGTCCAGGGACGCTCTGGCAGGGCTGGGCCCAGGGCTGAGGGCTCTGACTGTGAGAGGAAACCAGCTGGAGGAGCTTCCTGACCTGAGCCCCCTCACCGGCCTGCAGGTGGTTGGCCTGCAGGACAACCCCCTGCTGTGTGACTGTCCTCTGCTGCCGCTACGCAGGTCAGTGCAGAGTTTCCCTGATATTAGGGCTATGCTAGTCTATATTCACGACGTTCCACTTCTGGGATTGCTAAGTTGCTGCTAAGGGTGGGGGAAAAAAATCAATACAGCATAGTTTCGCGATATTTTACTAGGCAATACTGTATCGATACACAGACACCAAGTATCGATCTTTTATTATATATGTGTTGGTCAGTTTGTCTGCTTGACAATCCCATTTTGCAGCAATAAAATTGAAGTGAGATGAACAAACAGAAAAAATTGTCGACAAAGTTTCCTTTTGGGGGACACACATTTGAAATTGGGAAAAATTTGAAGTTGGAAAAAAGGTGATAAATTTCAATATATCGCAGAATATTGCAATATGTTTAAAATTGCAATAATATCATATGGTGAGGCCTCTGGTGATTCCCACCCCTAGTTGCTGTCTAAATTCCGCCGGATGTCACTCTTTTCAGCCGGATGTCCGTTACCTTCCACTTTCTTTGTGTTGGAATTTCAAACTCTGGTGGATTTCTGAGGACGATGGTTAACTGCTCCTCAGATCTCTGCAGGGTAAATCCAGACAGCTAGCTAGACTATCTGTCCAATCTGAGTTTTCTGTTGTACGACTAAAAAGACTTTTGAACGTACACGTTCCACCAAAACAAGTTCCTTCCCGAGGCTATTTTGCAGCGGCATTGTGGCTCTGCCCGGCGCTTAGCGCCACCCATGACGATTGTGATTGGTTTAAAGAAATGCCGATAAACCACAGCACGTTTTTCTCCCATCCCAGAATGCTGTGTGGACTAGCCAGACCCTCCTTTGCCTTGCTGTGGAGGAAAGTCGGGCAAAGCGAGACTAGGGCTATGCAAAACATTTGGAGGAAAACTTATTTTTTCCCTTTTGGGAATAACTTGAGATGTTAATACCAAATTCATTGAAACTATTTTTTAGTTTTTAGTTGTTTTTTTTATAGCAGGAGGGTGGCACAGTTGGTAGTAAGTTTATGAACTTTCATCACTGCTGTTGAAGTGTTCTTGAGCAACACCTGGGTCCTAGATTGTCAACTGTTATCAAAAGCTACATTATTGACAATACTTATTTGACTGTGTGCTTGTTTCCCTCTGTCTCTCAGGTGGATGGAGAATGTAAGTTTGGAGGTGATCGCCACCTGTGGTCACCCTCCTGAGGTCAGAGGTCAGAATGTCAGGGACGTCCATGTGTTCACGTCCTGCCCAGAAAGCAGCGCTCCTCCAGACGAGAGGGTTGTTGTGGCCCAGACACCTCCAAATGTGAAGAAACCCAAAGCCAGCCTCTCGAAGGAACCTGGAGTCAAAGCTAGGCCTGCAAAGCCCAAAGCTAAACTACCCAAACCAACCAAGAACAAGCCTCAGAGGAAACCTGTGGCACCAAAAGTGATAAAGAACAAGAAGACACTGTAATAAGTGAATATAACAAATTAAAAGTGTGAAGATCATGTTTCAAAATTAAAGAGCTTAAGATTATTGTGTGGAATTTACATGCACTATTATACGATACTATCTGAGCATAAGAAACACAGCAAAGCAAAGAAGGAAAAGAAAAGAAAGAAGCAACCTGAGTACCCAGCCTATTGCCTTTCCAATCCTACAGGAGATATACATTGATGGGATTTGTTTGACAGATAGTGAACATAACCACATCTTTGTCTCATTTAGTTCAGTGCCATCTCTAAAAAAACACTACAGTGAATAATGGGTAGTAAATAAATAATATTTAGCCTACCAATATACATACACGTCATACAGATATACAGATGTTGAACCAGTAAAGGGCATATCTGGTCGTTTGTGTGTTTTATAAGAGCTACACTACAGTGAAATAAGATCACATACTGCTGCCAGCCTATCTACCTCAAGTTGAAAAGTATATAGATTACTATAAATTATCTAACTCTTGCAATGCTGCACTATGGGGTTCCATGGTGTAATGGTTAGCACTCTGGACTCTGAATCCAGCGATCCGAGTTCAAATCTCGGTGGAACCTAAATTTTTTTTAGTTTTCAATGCACTCTCCACTTCATTTTGATGAAAATGACTAAGTGTGCATTTCTTTCAAGCAACATAACATTATCAGATCCTCTTCAGAATGAGAAAATCATGACACAAGCGACTAAAGGACATGGTTGTATAATAAGAACTACAACAGAAAACTACTACAACGGAAATTGCTGTGTTTCTTCCGGGTAAATAAATTCGTCACAAACTTCTCCTTTCAAGATGGCAGCAGCTATGGATGTAGATACGCCAAGCGGCACAAACAGTGGAGCTAGCAAAAAGCGATTTGAAGTAAAGAAGGTATGATTGAATGAAGTAACTCAGTGTCGTGGTGTAAAGGAATTGTATAATCTGCCGGGTGCCACAAATGACCGCTAAAACTGAGCTCACTGCTACTAACTAGCTAGCATATTTTCCGTTAGCATTTTAGCGCTAACTATCCTACCGTTACGACAGTAGCTAATTTAAGCTAGCTGTTAGCCTGCCTCAAACAGGGCATGAATTTGCACTTCGCTTTTGGGGAATCGCATAAAAATGTATATCAAAACATATTGGGATGTGATGGAGATCACCAACCCTCACCACAGTGTAATCAACGCAACAGAAAAGCCTTCCCGATGTTAACATTAAAACCTACGTAAAGTTAAAAAACAAAGCTCTTAACTCTGCGAGCTAAGTTAGCTTAGCTAGCTAGCTAAGCCGCATTTCCGGAGATTGATAGCCTTACAACGAGTCAAAACCTGAAGTTATGGTAACGTTGGCAACTAATTAACGTTAAATGTTTTGAGAACATTTTGTGAACCCAGCTTTCAAGGTTGCGTTCATTAACCAACGTCAGATGTAGTTAGTTAAGGTTATGTAATGGTATAACACAATATTAGAGTTATATTTCAGTGACAGCACTGTAAACAGTTATCAGGTGGGGTGGGCGCCTGATCACAGACAACAATGAAATGAAAAGGTGTAGCTACCTAAAAGAAGAAGGTCCACTAGTGTCAGGACAACAACTTACCAAAATACCGCATCATATTTTGAATATAAAATGTAAATGTAGTGTGACGCTGTCATTAAATGTCTGTATTCTGTGGCCGGGTTGGTTCAGTGGGTAGAGCAGTCGCACATATACTGAGAGGTTTATGCCTCGACGCAGAGGTCCAGGGTTCGAATCCGACCTGTGACGATTTCCTGCATGTCTCCCCCCTTAGCTGTCCTGTCAAAAATTAAAAGGCGGAAAAGCCCAAAAAAAATCTTTAAAAAAAAATTCTATATTCTGTGTCATCTGAAGTGAATGTGTCAGTCAGATAATGTTTGTTTGTATTTTAATTTTCCCACCAGTGGAATGCTGTGGCACTGTGGGCCTGGGACATTGTGGTGGATAACTGTGCTATCTGTCGGAACCACATCATGGATCTCTGTGAGTTCACTTTCACAGTTTTGGACTTTCTCCTTTGATACGTACTGGACTGTGAATAACAAATGAATTGGTCAGGGACACAGGGTTCATACGTTTTGAAAAAACCTGGAAAAGTTATGGAATTTAAAAAAATGCAAATTCCAGGCCTGGAAAGGATTTGGAAACATAAAAAGACCCAGAAAGTTTTGGAAAAGTCATGGAATTGTTTTTTAACATAGTATAATAATATGTGATTAATAAATGTATTTCCGTCGTCCTAACCTCACCGTTCTATTCAGGGCGCGATATTATGACAACATAAGTTGTCGTTAATTTTATTGTTAAACCTCTGAGGGTAAACTTGAACACAGATTTTTATTCTTATTGTATAATGTCGACTGACATTTTCAGGAATACACAGTCATGGGAATTTGCCGAAAAGGTCATGGAAAAGTATTGGTTAAAATGCGTATGAACCCTGGGGACAGCAGCTGTGAAATTGCACATCAACAAGTTGTTAGGTTCTAGTGACATCATGTCAGCTTTGAAATTGTTGACACATTTCTCCCTCCCTCATCAGGTATAGAGTGCCAGGCCAACCAAGCTTCTGCAACCTCTGAGGAGTGCACTGTAGCCTGGGGTGTCTGCAACGTGAGTTTCCATACTCTAACTTATGTCACTGATCAGGTCAATAACGGTTGTGTTGTCAAATTTTTTGCCCCTCGAGTGCAAAATGGTTCGCAAGTGACAGCTTTCTCTGTCTCTGGGGATATCCCATGTAACATGGTCATTGTTTCTGGAAAAGCATGTTTTTAAAATGTAACTTTAAATGTTGTAAACACATGACAAACAGAGAGATGGAGATGGGATATCTCAAATCCTTTGCAAATAAAACCAAAACTGTCTGCATGGCTAGATATAACTTGGTTAGATATCCAATTATTTTTGACCATGTAGTTTTGAGTAATTTCAGAGTTTGATCCTATAGATGAGACGTCAGCATCATGTTCTCAACAGATGATTATTCAAACTGAGAAGCATTTCCTGAGAAAATTCAAGTGATTGCTGTGCACAGTTATGCTGATAGGGGGCTCTAAAACACTTAAGCATATTACGGTATAAAACTCAGAAACAGTACATGTCATCATAATGAGCATAATACCATATTACAGGGCTTTGGCTCAACAAATCCACCCTAACATGATCCCGTCAATTCTCATCCAGCAAATTTGGTTTCAAAACAGTAAGCGGATTGAGTGATTGATTTGTGTATTTGTTTTGGATTAAAATTAGAAGAGTGCTGCAAAATGAAGGCAACATGAGCAGGGAATCCAAATTATGATCAGTGATCAGAGTGCTGATTGTATGATGGCAGTTATAGTAGTAGTGCACCACAATGTTTATACTGTTACATAGGTGACATATATGATGCAAACAAACATTTTTATAGTAAAATGATCATGTAATCTTGCATTATTTATAGGTTAAAGAATTAAATATAAAGAATTTTAATCTGTTGCCCTAAAATGTTTCATCCAAGCAGTACAGTGCATATATATATATATACCCGTTTTTTTTCTCTCTTCCCCAGCATGCCTTCCATTTCCACTGTATTTCCCGCTGGCTGAAAACCAGACAGGTGTGCCCTCTGGACAACAGGGAGTGGGAGTTTCAGAAGTGAGTATCAGTACTTGAAAGTGTAGCACAGATGTATGGCTTTGGGGAAATGTCTGTGGATTATTGTAACAAACATCGTATGTCCTTTCTCTCTCATGTTTTTTCAGATACGGACACTAGCTGTATTATTGCTGACCTGTTTTCTTGGCTACTACAAGTGTCACCCTCACTGCTTCTCTGTTCCCTCCCGCTTGTAAGCCTAGTTGTTATTTTACACCCATGTCTTTGTTTTGGTATGTTGTAAGTACACAAATAAACATTAATGTTGTCACAAATCTTGTTTTACTGGTGCACGTAGTAGGGCTTTCTGACAGTTCAGTGTGCTGGTTTGTGAAGCAGGAAGGCCAGCTGCTGAAAATAACAAGGTTTATCGTTCACGTGCAAGAACTCTTTCACAACTTGGTTAATGTTAAACTACATTTTGGTGGATAAAAATCTGTCTGTGAGGGGAATTTGCTCGGTCAGATCAGCTTTGACGCAGGGATTCAGGGCTTCATGAGAGCCAGACCCACCACGTATTACAGAGCAGTAATCCTCTGGCTGAAAAACAGATTCCCTGTGGGGATTAAGTGGCCTGCTGAGCCACTCTCCCTCTGGGCCTGATTTATACCGCAGCACCTGTAGGGACTCACTTGTATGTTTGTCAGAAGGAGGAGGTACTTGTTTTTGTGATTGTTTTTATTTTTAAAATGAATGGGGCATTCTTCTTTAATTGATAGGACAGTTGTAGACAGGAAAGGAGGATGACATGCAGCAAAGGGCCACAGGTAAGAATCGAACCTTGGGCCGCTGCAGTAAGGACTGAGCCTTGGTACATAGGGCGCCAAAAAGCATAAAATTTACAACACTAGTACAGTGCCTGTTGAAAATGTGCCTGTTTGTGGCCAGGTTGGTTCAGTGGGTAGAGCAGGCGCACATATACTGAGAGGTTTATGCCTCGATGCAGAGGTCCAGTGTTTGAATCCGACCTGTGACGATTTCCTGCATGTCTTCCCCCCCTCTCTCCCCCCTTTCTCACCTAGCTGTCCTGTCACTTAAAGGCGGAAAAGCCCACAAAAATAATCTTTAAAAAAAGAAAAAGGAAATGTGCCTGTTTGGAACGGGCCGATTGCTTGTGGTATTGCTGCTTGGAGAATTCTCCAAAACCAAACTGTACCCCAAAATTACTTATAGAACGACCCCGAACCACTTAATATGCAACTCCTCTGTAGCCTACTACTGACTTACAAGGTAGGCTACGTCTACATCAGAGGAAGACATTGTACTACTACATTTACCTGACCGAGAACGGGGCAGATTTTGAATTTAATCACAAAATATCACAGTGAAAATGTGGAGTACCTAACCAGACAGTTGCCTCATGGCGTTGTGCTACCCACCCGGCTGTTATTGAAGCTAATCATCACCCATCAGGTTAATCAACCAGCAGAACCAGACCGCGGTGTGCGCGTGTAAAACATTTGTGTTCTTTTTCTTCAACGATTATTGCATGTTAATATCACCACAGTCAGCGTTTATAATGACGTTGTTTCGGCTCAATTTTTTTGCTCAACCTTTGTTTGTCCATTTAGTTTTTGTTAATATCCAACGATGTCCAAATTGCTCAATATCCAAACCCCAAGTTCATTGGGTACCCAGGAAACTAATTGTGAAGTACACGTACACACACGTACACACACACACGTTGATTTTGCCATTTTATTGACCAAACTATTGAGGGGAAAACATTTGCAGATTAATTGATAATGAAAATAGTTTGTTGTAGCCCTATTACGGATTAAATAAAAAAAATAAATAAAAAAAAAAGTTGAACAATGAATCTGTCAAAATACAGAAAATTCCCTCCATAATTTACACTGCCCTCAAAACTGCCAAATTGTAACAGTTGACTATCTGGTTTAGTTAAACCAGATTCATCAGTATGAGGAACTGTTTCTTCAAGTGAGGATACGTGAGAGGAACTCAAACGATACGAATTTGCTAAAAATATGAACTCACTGAAGCTTTCTGGAACAGATGAGAAACAGCAGTAAAAGATGTACCGTTTGTGCATGTTGTCATTCTGTAAAATCTGGTATGTACAACTGAACTACAAAATAATGTCAAACCTGTTTTGAAGCAACAGAGGTTTTATTATTGTGAATCATCATTAATCATACTTTTCCAACAGGGTCAAACATCAAGATCAGCCATTTTTTTTGCATTTATAATAATAGACCCGATTACAAAAAGTGGCGACACTTTGTGAGAGCTCGGCTATGTTTGGAGAAAGAAAAAACCTAAACCGTTACCACGTATTCAATGGCTGTAAAAAAGAATTATTGTATGCTGGAGCTTCCAGTTTAGCGTTTTCAGATACAGGTTAAGAAATGTCAACCTGTGGTTTAGTAAAGTCCCAGCTGAGACGAGCCAGTGGAGGTTATCAGACCTGACGCCTAACCATCGGTTTGATTTGTTGAGACGTTGCTAAGTGCTAACAGGCTGATTAAGAACATTTAAAAAGTTGCCCCACCTTCTCTACATGACACCAATTAACCCGTCACCTGCTCCCCTGTCTGATCTGCACACAGTGGAATAATTGTTGAAAAGCGGTGTGGCTCTCCAGATTGTTTCACCACGTATCCTCTCATCCTCGGTCCCGTCTACGGCTGTGGTGAAGCTCCAAATTTGGAACTCAGCTTGGTGACGAGCGCCATGATTTTGGGGTTGTTCTGGTACTTGGAGATGTTGGCCGGGTTCTGTGCCACATCCTGGAAGGCAGTCATCACCTCAGGGTCCTGGAGTTTAACATGGAATACAAACGGGGTCACCTTTATTCACGTCGACTTTAAAGACGAGATGAAATGAAAAGTACATCTTTCCAAGTTCTAATGTTGGGGAGTGTGGGTGAAGGTTAAAGCTGTAGCTCTCCCCTCTCGGTGCGCAGAACAGCCAACAGGAACACTCGTTCTCTCCTAAATGACCTGTGATTGGCCCAAATCTCCCATCATGGCTAGATTATCTAAAGCCTGAAAACAGAGCCAAGAGGAGGTGCACAAGTCTAGTTTTCTCTCAGACCCCTTGAATTACACTATGCTGAAATATTATTATGAAGTTGTTGCCCAATGATGCCAAAATTAAAATGCCTACCACAGCTTTAGCAGTTGTCTACAGCTCTGTATCTCTCCACAGCTCCATGTTATTGGGTGCAGGCCCAGGTGTTCTCTGACTTTGAGGACATTAACAACGTCCCAGTTAGTTGGGTTGAGTGGCAGTTAGGAAGAAAGTTTGCCTCTCTAATGACGCTGTGGCAGTGAGAGTACATTGGCTGTTCTGTGTAGACAGGATCTCCCCCCCCCCCCTTTTTTTTTTTTTTAAAAAGATAATTTTTTGGGCATTTTAGGCCTTTATTTGTCTAGGACAGCTGAAGACATGAAAGGGGAGAGAGAGGGGGAACGACATGCAGCAAAGGAGGAGTAAACTTCTATATATGGGCACCTGCTCTACCAGGTGAGCTACCCAGGAGCCCCCCCCGTAGATTTTTAATCTCCGAGTGAACAACAGGATAACATAAGTTCACCTCTATGTGGCACTGCCAAAGGCTCAAATACACGTGGTGGTGTGTGGACCTCCTACCCCTGTAAGTGATGATTTTGTATTCGTTGTCATTCTGAACTGTCAAAAAAACCCTCCGCAACAACCTGTTATGTGAAAATAACGCAGGTCTAAATGAGATGAGTTTTACAGTCTTCTCTGCGTTTAAGGCTGTATCTGACTTCTGTTACAGTACAAGTGAGCTTTAGGAGGTTGCCAGTAGGTGGTTTTTGTTACGTTTGAACAGAGCCAGGTTAGCCCTTCCCCCTTGTTTCCAGTCTTTACGCTAAGGTAATACATATACCATACAGACTTGAGAGTGGTATCAATCTTCTTATCTCTTTGCAAGAAAGCGATTAAGCGTATTTTACTAGAGTCATGGGACATAGCAGTGGAAGTGGTGGGATTTTGAGCAGTTAAGTCACCTTCATGGCATTAAGCAGCTCAGGATCCTTCAGGAGTTCACCGAGACCAGGCATGCCAGCAGGGGCTCCGCCTGGGAATCCAGCAGGACCTGCAGAAAAACAACCAGACTTATTAACTGTAGCAGCACGTCAGTCTGACAAATCATTGAGGAATCCCAACGGAACAGAGAAATACTTTGGAATGTTGCTGGGTGGAGCTGTAAATACAGTGAAACTGAGGAAAGGGTACAAACATAAACTCAAAATGAATATCCATCTGTAATTCAAGGACACGGTCTTCTGTCTTGGATCTTACAGCATACAATACGCAATAAAATAATCTAAGTGTTTATAAGAGTATGAATTATTTCCCACACGGTATTATCTTTCTATTCGCTTCGCCTATAATTTGAAGTGTTCATCTCATCCCATCGTGCAATGAACGGGCTTGTTTCTACTCTCCTACCTGGGAAGAATCCTCCTCCGAACTGTCGTGCTTCCTCCTCCTGTTGAAAGACAAAAGAATGGTACGAGTTTAATAGTGTTGGACGCATTCGGTTGTCATTAGGCTAACTAATAACTATCATTGTGAAAATCGTAAAATCATATTTGCTTTGTGTTCAAAATAATGGATGTAAGAATGTAGATGATGTCGTTTCTGATGGAGACAGCCTTGAGCTGCACGTTTGTAGTCTGAGGTGGGAAGTGGCGAACGGCGAGTCAGAGAGCCTTTCGCTTAACCCCTTCCCTAAACAATTGTCCAATCCTAGTTTAGCAACCAGAACTAGGCATGTTGAAGAAGTGTGCATGATACTCTGTATATTAAGTCTTTTTTTAAAAGACTTTTCACGACCAATGACAACAGTAAACGTGTAAAGTGTGATTTATGGTTCTGCGGAGGCTCAATGCAGAGCGTTCGCCGTAGCCTACGCAAGCGGCCTGAAGTTTATACTTGTTTAGGAGAATAGCAGAGTCTGTGTGTGTGGAGTGTGTGTGGAGTGTGTGGTAGAGACGACGATTAGCTTCGGCGCGAGTACAGACTCTAGAGTCATAGTGAGAGAAACAAAGTGTCTCCCCTGTGCTTTCTGACCACGGTGGGAAATCTGGAGCAGGAAAAGTTAACCCTCTCCTTGATCTCATGTTGTTTATGGAGAAGGAGAACGGCTACGGCGTAGAGTCCGTGTCTCCGCGCACCTACATACAGTACGTAGCCACGGCGTAGATTTAATGCAGAAGCATAAATCGCCTTTTAGACATGGATTTTTCGTTAGCATGTCCAGCTATCTAGCTTACAGTAGAACCCAGCGTTACTTCAAAGTCCAAGGAGCATTTCATACTACATTATTTTTTCGGGTTACAAGTTTTGTATGAGCTCGTCAGGAGCAGTAACAGTAGCTGAGGGGGGTGGGGCTTAGCGGACGTCCGTTGTGTCTTTGAGCTACAAAGGTGGGAAAATCATGGACACCAGCGTGTTCAGCTGCAACTTGAAGTGCACAGCTTTTATCAACTAACTTTATTATATTAGTATGATGTTACAGTTGACTGTGTAGGAAGAATAGTTCAACTTAAGAGACATTGATTATACTTTTTAAGTCGGAATTTGGTAATCCCCACAGCATCTCACCCTCTGAGCCCGTGCATGCTCCTCTCTGGCTTTCTTTATCCGCTCTTGTTTCTCCTTGACATCCCTCTCTTCTCTCTTACGCTCGTACTTGCGTCTGTGCTCGATGATTTTGTTAGCCTGAAAAAACAAAAAACAGGAAACATGACAAGAATGACAAACCACAAACTCACAGCTGGGAGCATCAGCTCTGTCTCTGTCTGCCATTATGGGCTTCTGGAGCCCTACTCTGATCAAACTGTTCATCTGTAACAGGATCATGTGAACACTGATCAACCCTTCTATTCAGAGCTTGAACACATTAAAGTAACATATCTGCTTTTCAGTTAGTACAAACTAATTTAAAAAGGCTGAACCTTTTTTTTTTATTCCCCCTTTTCTCTTGTATTATACCTTAGGCTGGACCTCCTTCAGCATTACACTGGCATCCTCGTCATAGTCCAGTTTACAAGCTGTGGCCAGGTCCTTGGCTGCCTCCTCCCAGTGGCCCAGCAGCCTGCAACACACTTTTCATGTTATACCCACTGAACTAAAAGCGATCTTGCAGGTTCATTAAATGTCACACTGTGAGATCGCGTTGATAAAATCTTGGTTGCAATCTGTGTCAGAATGCGTCAACAAAAGACACGGTTGAACATTATTCGACAATAGTGCTTACAACGGGAATTCTATGTCATTTAATGCCGTACTCTGATTGGCTGGTTTGTGATATGTGTTGTGGTGGCAGTCACGTGAGAATCTGCTCCTACAGCTCTGACACAGTCAGGATTTTAATGCAGGCCGCTTTGGTCACCAAAACTCTTAAAAAAAAACCAGCTGTGAAGGTGTCTCACGGTGCAGACTAACACCGTAACACACAGCAGGCAATAAGAGTCGCGTAGCGTAGACACGAGCCTGATCGTGCGCCTGGCCTTTCACACCAGACGCGTATTTCTACACGCCGGTCACAAAGCGATCCTTCTCCTCTCGGCTCTCTCTCCGTCTCTCTCTCTCCGATAGAAAGAGACAGGATGAGTGGGGTAAAACTGGCAATTGTAGTGTGTGTGTCACTCTCTCTGTCAGTCCGTCGCTCTCTCCGTGTGCCAGATTGCGTCTCACTGTGAGATGTCAAGATAGCTGAAATCACCATGAACCTAGGTGCATTATTTTGTAATGTGCTTTATTTTTGTAAAGAATCCAGCTGCACTGTGGTCTTCCTGTATGCGATTGGCTGCCTGGCTTGACACATACGCTCGCGTATTGCGTAAAAAAATAGAGACACCAAAACTATCCTCGCAGTGCGCGGGCATGCGCGGGCATACGCGGACACTACGCGCCCCGTGTGGCCGCACAGATTGGATAACATGGGTGCCGAAATAAAAATAGCTGCGCTACACTGCTATACGCCACGCTTATGCCTGTGGTGTGTTCCCGGTGTAAGACCTCAACTGTCAAATCTCTCTTCTGGGATAGCACAGTGAATTGGGAGCTTAACCCTCTGTTAAAGATATGCCACGTTTTTTAGCAGACTGCAACACATTTATATCTGTTTGTTAGCTCAGCTGATTAAATATTAAATGCCGGTTGTCAAACAACACGAGGTGTGTCTTACTTCAAGTGTGTACACTGAGGGTTTGGTTATGTCATGTGTGTGTGTAAAGGTGTTAGATAGAAATGTACTTGTGAGCTTTTCCCCTCCACTTGTACGGTTGTGCAGAGTCTGGGTTGATGCTGATGGCTCTGTCACAGTCTCTTATGGCTGCGTTGGGTTTCTGCATCTGGATAAAGACACTAACACAAAGAGGACAACAGACTACGCTCAGTCACTCATAACAGACACTGTAACAGGAGTCAAAAGGCAAGAAGACACCATTTAAAAGCTCTTGAATATAATTTATTATTCTGAGGAATCCAACAGCGGCTTGGCTGAATGACACTTTAATGCTCTGCCATGGATAACCTGAATAAAAGACACCGAGGACTCTCACCTTGCCCTCTTGGCGTACATGATGGCTACGCAGGGGTTCAGCTTGATGGCTTCAGTAAAAAGATCCAGAGCTTTTTGCAGATCACCTATAAGAGAAAAACAAATTGAAACTGGTATTAGAGAACATCAATCTAATTCAAGGTGGAGCGTCTTTCCATTTACCTAATCAGTCCGCATTCACCTTGTGAACAGAACATCAACCTACCTTCTCCGAGAGCATCGATGGCTGCCATCTTCTTCTCATTGGCCTGGTCCATCATCTCCTCTGTGACCTGGGGAAATGTATGGACACAGATGTTCAAACTAAGTCTGTCTAAAGTGGTAAAAGGGTAAAAGCTTAGTTATTTTCCAGGATGGAATCTTCCATATTTTACTCATTTTCAAGTTCATTTTTTTGCTTTATAATTTAAAAAAAAGACACTGGATGCCTATACAATATGGGACATTTAATATCCTGAGAGAATAGGGATTGAATTTTGTATGCATGATAATTGATAAAATATAGAAAAGCTCAACATTTTACCTCAGTGTTTTCAAACTCTCCCATGTCCTGTGGCTCATCAGTGTCTGGTTCGATCACTCCCTCTTTGTCTATTTCTGAAAAAGATCCAACACTTTACTTTAAAAACCTGATCTACTGTACTCTTTACATAGGTAATGATACAGGTAGATTTTAGAACCATTAGTGTAATGACAATTCATTGTTTTGCAGGGGGTTATGCGCTGTATCTACTCTCTCCACAGGATAAGGCCCATGTCCCCTAAGGCCAGAGCTGCGATTTAGGAAACGTTGTGTACCTATATCACTCTCCTCACTCGTAGACAGTACAGGAGGCTCCGGCTCAGGAGCTGGAGCTGATGTAGGAGGAGGGCCACAAGGACAGCCACCCTGCAAGTCAGAGAGCGCTCTGTTACAACACGTGTGACAAGCGTACAAATATCAAATCATAAAAAGTATAGCATGATAACTAGGGTTGGGCATCGTTTTGATTTGAACAATTCTGATTGCAATTTCTATTGTTCCTTTCGATTACGGTTCTTATCAACTGGGATTCTTTTTTTCGTGGAATTTTAGGCCTTTATTAGACAGGACAGGACAGAGAGGGTAACGACATGCAGCAAAGGCGCCCAGGAGTTGAAACCATTTTTAATAATGTTTTGATTCAATGGTGGTTTACAGTTTTACCGGGCTTTTTCAACATAAAATAAAGCCACACTAGAGCGCCGCTTACTGCGCTCCATGGCTGCAACACAACAAGGGCCTGAAAGTACGGCGACCACTCACATAACCAAAACTTGCGTGTAAATAATGAACCGATTGGATTCGAAACGATTTCATTGGAATAGTAATTTTTGAAACGATTCCAAGTTGGAACCGGTTTTTGACGCCCAATCCTAATGATAACAATATTCATGTGTTACCTGGCATGACTCCTTTGTCTTGGCTGGGGGAGGGATTGTTGCATCCATTCTGCAATATAAAAATATGGATTACAATTCAGCTAACAATACAAGTGACAGGGTTAGGGTTATTGCCACTATCAATTGTATATATTATCTTTATCAAATAATCTCCAGATAATTTCCAATTAATTGTTAGATCGATAAAATGTTGACAAATGGTTCCCAGAACACGTGGTGATGTTTTCAAATTGTTTTGTCAAATCAACAGTCCCTAAAGATGTTCACAAGATAATAATCACATTGTAGAAGCAAGAAATAGAGAAGTTTGGCCATTTATGGTTAGGAAAATGACTACAACCATTTATGGCTGATCAAACGTGTTGCCAACTAATGTTCTGTCAATCTATTATTTAATTAAAACTGACTTATTGTTTCAGCTCTATTGAAGTCTGTATTTCACTGAACCGCAGCAGCTTTTTATAAAATAAAAAAAATTTACTTTATGAGTCCAAATACAAAAAAAAAACAAAAGTGTGAATGGTTTCTATGCGTTTTTGACTATAAAATAACATTAGGGAGATAGAAAAAACAGTTACTTGTAAGTGTAAATCAGTGGTTTTCAAAGTGGGGTCCGGGGACCCCCAGGGGTCCTTGAGGGGGTTCCAAGGGGGTCCCCAGCAAAAAGGGGAATAATTAATTTGACTATAATTCCATCCATAAGTAACACAATGACCGAATGTATGACTATTTTGGTCATGGGTTTCATACACTTAGTACATACACTGGGACAAAATATTATCAAATGGGGGTCCTTGGTCTAATTTGTCAGTTTAGGGTAAATTCGCGTTAAAAGTTTGGGAACCACTGGTGTAAATCATCAAAGATAAGTTAGTTGAATGACTGGTTTTGCACGTTTTGTGGTCCGCAAGGTGGGCGGGACAGGGCACGTGGTAAGCCTGTCTGAGACTTTACGTTATCTAGCTAAGCAGTTTACTGACATAATGAATCCTCCATTAATCTGTTACATAACAACCGGTATACTTGCACGGAGGGTTCACCGGTTGGAGCAACAGTTATGCTCCCATTTATAACATTACTGACCCAAGCAACCAGGTCCGGAAGAAGCTCATCTCTGGAAGGTGCAAAATTTGGGGATTGGACTCGCACATCTGCACGAAGGCCTTTAACTCTGCCACTTTCCGTGGGTCCATGCTTCTCTGTCACGTACAGCACACAGCGCGCTGCATGTGGGGGAAACCAGATAGAAAAACAATTAACAATTTAAACTCTTTGTCTGGCTTTGTTTACGTGCTCAGGTGCTAACGTTATTGCCAGGGTTGTTAAGCTAGCAAAGTATGCTAACGATACGATAAAATACTATGTCACCTTTGTTCACTCCACACTTCAACAATACGTGAAGTTGAGGGGCTAACAATGAAACCATGCACAATTAGCATTATTGGCTATTTGGCGTTAAGTTCGCAATCCAGAAGTTTCTGGAAATGTGACGCGATAACTGACGCATGATAACGTCGTTAGCTAAGGTTAATGTTAGCTGTAATACGGGCCGTGATTAATGAAAAACGGTTGGTAGCTGCAGCCATGAATGTCAGTATTTGAATGCAAACGCACCTGAACAAAGATGTACACCGTTGAAACCTGAGAAGAAACCCGCAGAGGATGGTTGCAGTTGATTTTTATCACCTCAACTCTGCCTCACTTGCAGTGGCGTCGCTCCTGTGTTTTCATTCAGGCGAGTAGTCGGACAGACTGATAGAGGACCTGGGAGTTTGTAACCCTGAATTTGGCCTGTCAGGTCGATGCGTACAAATCCGCAACCATCAAAGCTGCTGGAGTATACCATTATACATTATTATAGTGGTTGATTCCAAACGATTAAAAGTCAGACATTATTTAAAAACATCGTGACAACATTGTTATGATTTTTTTTAAATATTATGTTAGTACAATTTCTAGTAAGCACATTGTGATTTGTAATGCATGTGTGTAGGATTGTATTGCCAGAAAAATGGGTAGTGACATATCTAGGAGATTATTGTTTTGGTTCACCTTCCCTTGTATGCTTCTCCTAAATGTTGACTTTTGTTCTTCTCTAGCCTTTCTGGTTTTTACTGGTGATTTTTAAAGTAATTCCCCCTTTTAGTTTTGTTTTTGTTGTTGTTTTTTTTGCTTGGGTGGTTCTTTTCTTTCTTGTATATTGTCATTTGTGTTGTATCTACTGATGTACATTTTTCTTTCCCTTACGAGAGTTGTGTATGTTGTCATTTTTTGTCAATAAAAGGAAAATGTGTGTAAGAAGCCAAGACATGCCACATCTCACAGTTTCTTCAGTGTGAATTTTTCTATATTTTACGTCACCACATGAATGCAGCACAGATGCCCTAGCTCAGTGGTTCCCAAAGTCCGGGTCTGGGGACCCCCAGGGGTCCTTGAAGGGGTTTGAGTGGATCGGTGGGTTACCAGCAAAAACGGGGAATTATTGGAACAAGCTTATAATGATGCCAGTGCTTGCATAACCTGTAGCCTCACATAGCCATTTCATTGGTGGAGCTTGCTGTGAGGTTAATGCTGCGTTCCAGACACAATTTTTAGCTCGTAAGTTACGACTTCAAGTCATGACTCACAACTTGGTAGCGTTCCAGGCAAAGTCACCACAAACCCTCCTAGCTATAGCGACTACCTGACGTTGACGTTAGCTAGCGCTAGCTGATATTAGCGATTTCTAGTCAGCGACATATTTTGGGCATCATTTAATAAACACAACCTGTAGTAGTACACAATCGTATGTGTATTGTTTTTGATTACAATGTGCGGAATTACTTTACGTTGCCTATTTATGTATATTTATTTGTATTTCTCACTGTAAATCACCGGCGTCTGTATAGCGTCAACAGGGGTAGCCATTGTTGTTTATGTGTGCGTGACGTCAAAAACTGTAACTGGGTTATTGGAGTACAACCATCTGGTATGAGTTCACGGGGAGTAAGTTACAGGGTTGACTGCCGTTCCAGGGTACTTTCACGGGTAGAAGGTGGTTAAAACACGAGTTAAAGTAGACTGGAACGCAGCATAACTAAAATAGGTGATCAACAATTACTGATAAAAGATTATCAAATGTGATGGTTAACATATTCTAAGAGCCTGAGGGGATCGTGTCTCCCCAAAATGTTTTTTATACTTCATATGACTGTTAGTCTGGAATCCATGTAACAAAAACATGAATGATCAAGAGGTTCTCAATGATCTATAAATGATTGGCAGCCCTGGGAAGTCCAGTATAGCATATTTGAAAACATAACAATAAAAAAAAAAAAAAATATATATATATATATATGCTTGGAGTAAAGCAGTTTAAGATATAATTGTAATGATCGCTTTACTGTTTGTAAATTAATTATAAACTAAACTTCTTTGGCTCTGCCAATCGTAGCAGAAGAGGCGGGATTAAGCGCCTCTGCCTGGGAAGCGAATTTCAGGGCAGCAAACTCCCAGCATCCCCCACGAACGAATACGGTTAGCAAACATGACATCAAGCTAACGAGGTAAATGTCAACCGAAGATATATACAACAGTTATATGAGAAGATTTTGGAGGTAAGTCGCAACAACACACCGCTATGTGTCTCCGTAAATATCCAGCGTTAGTTGACTAATTTGTACTTCACTGACTGTTATACATGTCTACAGCGGGGCGACATGCTTTGACTGATCGGTGTCCTCCAGTAGCAGCAACAATGTTGCCCTCAACCAGCACCTTGGTCAGGTCTGCTGCCAAGCTGCTGCCGCCGCGAAGTTGGAGTCGAGGTGAGAATAGTTTGGTGTTGTCTGTTTAATTGTAAGGTACTTGTACTTTACACTACTAACGTTACTCCACTAACGTTACATTTCAGAGAGAAATATTAAAGGGATACTTTGCCGATATTCAACCAAATTTGTATCCTAATAATGTTGGTAACGTTAGTATGTGTAATTGAACTATGGAAAACTTCCCTCCATCTTACCAGTGCCCAGATCTCCCTACTCACAGGCCAGCAGTTTTTCAGTTGTGCTAGGGCTGTTGCTCGAACTACAGACTGGACTTCCATACTCCAGTAAAGGATCTGAGCAGGGTCTGAAATGGGCCCAAACTCCCCAGAACTAAATACCGGCACTTATGATTTTTGTCCCCATGAGTACCCTTACTTCCAAATGTTACTAACAGCATTATAATACATATTTGGGGCTGGCAGTAGCTCAGTCAGTAGGGAGTTGGGTGGGGAACCGGAGGGTTGTTGGTTCAAGTCCCCATATGGACCAGTAGCTGGAGAGGTGCCAGTTCACCTCCTGGGCACTGCCAAGGTGCTCTTGAGCAAGGCACCAAACCCCCAACTGCTCGGGGCGCCTTTCCATGGGCAGCTCCCTCACTCTGACATCTCTCCATTAGTGCATGTAGAGGTACTGAGCATGTGTGTAATTCAGCCCTGTGTGTAATAACAACAGAGTGAAACCATTGTAATTTCCCCTTGTGGGATTAATAAAGTATAATTTATTATTATTATTATTATTATTATTATAAATAGGCAGATATGTATACTAAAATAGGCTATATATCATGATTTATTGTATAAAAACAAGCCATTCTATGTAAAATCAGACAATCAGCACCCCTATAAAGCCCGGATGAAATGATCATTTGTTTCATAACCACATTTTCAGACACTAGTTTGGCAGTCGAAGCAATCAATTGCAGACTTCCCATGTTTAGCATAATACTGTATGAATAACATGCAGCCTATTCATGCATTTTAATAACAGAACAAGCACATCATATTGCAGTAGGCACTTTATGTCATAAATAAATAAATAAAAATGATCAAATTATAATATTAGTAAAAGTAAAGAAAAAGGTACATGTTGTTGGCACCTAGTCAATGAAGGAAAACCATATTCTATTTTTAAGTGATCAATTTGAAGACGCATATAACCTCCCTGATCCATTGCATTATCCTAATGAGGATAATATAGGTTTGGGTCTATTGTTGTGTCATTGATTTATTTATTTCGTTTTTTTAAAGATTATTTTTTTGGGGCTTTTCCGCCTTTAATTGACAGGACAGCTAGGTGAGAAAGGGGAGAGAGAGGGGGAAGACATGCAGGAAATCGTCACAGGTCGGACTCAAACCATGGACCTCTGCGTTGAGGCATAAACCTCCAAGTATACGTGCGCCTGCTCTACCCACTGAGCCTACCTGACCACGTGTCATTGATTTATAAGAACAATTTAAATATTGTGGTCTGGAAATTGTTGAAACATACTGCTGGTGACTGGTTTTTGTTGAGAAATAAACTCGTCATCTTTGGCATTTTTGTTCTGCAATTTCTTGTCACTTATCAGCTGACATATATAATGCACTGATACTAATATAACTGTGATTAAGCCTTAATCATCCAGCTGTGAAGCTCTAATCTGTAAAACATCCTGTGACTGTCGAAACAGAATGAATAGTTAAAGTGTCTGCATGCAGCATTGTGGGTTCCCAGTTCAGGAGTCTTTGCCTGTCTGTGTTGTGTTGCTGTCTTTAGGATGCGTCTGGTGCCCGTGCAGAAACATTTCTGTGAAACCAGGAGGGTTGAAACCAAAGACAGTTCCACCTCGGTACCTGGGCCAGCCCAGCCCTTACACTCATCCACACCTCATCAAACATGGTGAGTATTATTTATAAAAACACATGACAGACAATGAGTACATTTAGATTTTTCAGGGAAAACCTGCAACAGGCTCAATGCATATTTATTTATTTATTTATTTATTTAGGATGTTAGGATTCCTGCTCTCACACAGGAGCTATTGTAGATCACAGACACCGCATGTGACATAAATAAATAATATAAAATAAGAATACATCAAGGAGACAAATAGTAGGGCACAGTGTAGGTGATGATGAGCTGCTGTTTAACACTGAAACACAGCATATGTGATCTCTGCTCCTCAGGTGAGGTGACTCCAGGCTTGAGCCAGACAGAATACGAGCTCCGCAGACACCGGCTGGCCTCACTTATCGAGGCCCAGTCAGACAGGCTGGGACCCTCTGCCTCCTCTAGCACCCATGTGGTCATCGTGTTGTCCCATCCGACCCGCTACATGACCAATGACATCCCCTATCCCTTCCACCAGAACCAGGTGCTTGTTTGGTCCTAAGTTGTATTTCTTTATATTCAGCTTAGTCTTCTTTTGCCTTTTGTGGGGTTTTGAACGTAAGAGGTAATAGTAACAGCTTAAAAACACTTTATCTACACACAAGGGAAGGGAATGTGAATGTCTCTTACTTAGCAGTCTTATGCTAATTCTTTTCTCAATAGGAATACTGATTGTTATTTTAGCAAGGCTTTCGTCAATTAACCTGGAGCCAAATGTTCCCCAGGATTTTCTCTACCTCAGTGGCATCCTAGAGCCTGACAGTGCTCTGGTTCTTTATGGGAAAGGACGACCAGACCAGGCCATCTTGTTTGTCCCCCGCAGAGACCCGGGGAGAGAGCTGTGGGACGGGCCCCGTTCAGGGAAGGATGGGGCGGCTGCTTTGACCAGCATAGAGAGAGTTCATAGCACAGAAGAACTAGGGGTTGTGCTCAAGAGCCTTAAAGGTTGGTGTGTAAGGACGCATGGTTAATGTGTTGCTATACAAGCAGTGCATCTCATAACCCTTAAATTGCCTCCTCGACTCCTCCACTTACCGCCTTTCCTCGCGTCTTAGTCCCTCCCACCAAGGAGGCACGGGAGAGACGCGAGGAATTAATGGGAGGAGAGAGGCAACAAGCAAAAAAATGTGTTTTAGAGGGATGAGACGTCCTTTCATCTGAAGCGTCACATGAGTTTGTCAGCTGTACAGCACAGCTTCCGGGAAGGCTGCTCTCGTGTATCCTCCTCGATGCTAAGAAATATGAGCTTTGAGGCAGCCTTCACTGAGGAGGGACAGAACAACTTCCAGTTCAGCCGAGGATCGAGGAGTCGAGGAGGAGCTATCAAATAAAGGTTATGAGATGCAGCCACAGACACGCCGAGAGCACAGGTGCGGAAGTCCTGGAAGGGCTGACCAATCGGAGCAGACTAGGCTTTTTCGGGAGGGGGGCTAAAACGGAGCATCTCAAACAGAGGGGGAATACAGGTGCAGCAACCATGGGCAGTATGAGAAAAATACAAGTATGAACCTGAAAATGAGCATGATAGGTCCCCTTTAAAAACAGTGACTCTTAACGGCTAACGCATTGTGTGTTTAATGGCAAATAACTTTTAATTTAGAGGTTGAACTTTTCTTTAAAAAAAAAACAAAAAACAGGACCGCAAACTTTTTAACTTCACTGTTCCTATTTTCTCCCTACTCCGAACCTCTTTCAGGCACTGTGCTGTGGTACGACAGTTCTCAGCCCGCCCACCCTCGGCTCCACCAGACTCATGTGGGTCCCGTGCTGGAGGCGGGGTCGATGCCGCGCTCCCTCAGGCCCCTCATACACTCTCTTAGGGCCATCAAGAGCTCAGCAGAGGTAGCGCTCATGCAAGAAGCAGGTCATATCACAGCACAGGTTGGTTTTTAAATTACTTAATGTCAATTTTGTAATAGTTTATAATTACAGATACATGCCTGCAAATAGGGCAATATTTTAATGTCCTTGTATTGTTCTGTAACAGTGTCTCTTTACACCTTTTTTAAGATAGATAGATGTATAGTGTAGTCACTAGAGATGGTCCGATACCATTTTTTGTTTCCCGATACTGATTCCGATAACTGAACTTGCGTATCGGCCGATACCGAGTACCAATCCAATACCAGTGTGTCATATATTTTATTATGTTTTAACAGCTGTATACTACTATCCCTGTATGGATGTGATATGATTTCTATCTTTGTTGTCGGCCTGGCTCAGGTTAAACTCTTTGTGAAACATGAACAAACGCAAACAATGAACGCCACAGAACTTTCTTTTATTATCCAGTTTGACAGTCAGTTATAACGGAAAAAGAACATAAATAAACTACTTTAACATAGATTTTCTTTAGGGCTTTCTTACGTGGTATCGGTGCATAAACTCCAGTACTTCCCGATACCGATACCAGCGTTTTAGGCAGTATCGGAGCCGATACCGATACTGGTGTCGGTATCGGAACATCTCTAGTAGTCACTCTATGTCGAATCTTTGTCTTTCAGGCTTTTAGGAGGACGATGGCTCTGTCTCAAGGAGACGTGGATGAAGCTGTGCTCTTTGCTAAGGTAACTGTTACCATGATGTCAGTTTATCAAAATTAAATATTTAGTTTACAGGTAACTCGGAACAAATCAATCATTTAGATCTAGCTTCAGAAGGCTAGCTTACCAGTGATCTCACCTGGCTGGCTTTAAGCTCTATTGTTTTGGCTGTCTATTTGGCAGATATTATCAGTATGTGTGACAACAGCTTCTAGAGCTCAGAGATTACCAAGCCAGAGTGCAGTAACGATGGTGTGGTTTTTATAGCTCCGTTCTGTAGTTGCTGCAAATTAAAAAGCTGTTTTCACAGAAATCGGACAGTGTAGATGACGGCAAACATGAAGCTCACAAGGCTTTGTAAAAAACAAACAACTAAAAACCTAATGTTAATCTTCCAGTTTGATTTTGAGAATCGGATCCATGGTGCCAACTTCCTGGCCTATCCCCCTGTTGTTGCTGGTGGGAATCGAGCCAATACTCTGCACTACATAAACAACAACCAGATTATAAAGGTAAAGAACGGTGTTGAATGTGCTACTGCATCCGTCCTGTCACAGAAGATGCATCCAAGATCAACAACAAGCATCCCGAAAAGTGTTTATGTAAATACAGTAATGACTTAATAGCTTAACTGACTCATTATACCCCCCCCCCCCCTCCTCCCTCAGGATGGTGAAATGGTGCTGCTTGATGGTGGTTGTGAATACTTTGGTTACGTCAGTGATATCACTCGAACGTGGCCAGTGAATGGAAAGTAAGTTTGACAAATAAAAATAATGTTGATGAAGAATATCTTTGCATGTTTATGCTGAGACTCAAACATGCTCTACATATTCTTTACCATGCTTGTTTTCTAAATGCAGATGTTTAACTGAAATCCATCTGTTCTGCACATTCGTCTTCACCTTTTGTTTCTTGAACACCCACAATACTCTGATCTTTTCCTACATTTTTTTCTCTCATTGGATATTTTCAGGTAGTATTATGCCTTTTTAGCTTTATACACAATTTGTTTTGAAATCTTCCATGTCTCTAGATTTTAGGGCCTTTTTAATTAGTGCTGCAAAAATTTATTGATTAGTCAACTATTTAATTAATCGCCAACTATTGTGATTATCGATTCATTGGTTTGAGTCATTTTTTAATGAAAATATTGTCTCCTTTCTTCACTCCTCTGTGACAGTAAACTGAATATCTTTTGAGTTGTGGACAAAACGAGACCTTTGAGGACGTCACCTTGGGCGTTGGGACATTTTTCACCATTTTCAGACATTTTATAGACCAAACAACTAATCGATTAATTAAGAAAATAATCATCAATGAAAATAATCAGTGGTTGCAGCCCTACTTTTAAATAGTGTGACGACGATTTTTGAGAGTGATTCCAATGACAGACAACAAACATACCTTTACTGTCTGCTGCCCCCACCTCCTCCCTACCAGGTTCAGTCCTGCCCAGGCGGAGCTGTATGAGGCCGTCCTGGAGGTCCAGCGCTCCTGTTTGTCTCTGTGCTCAGCGGGCGTCAGCCTGGATCACATCTACAGCACCATGCTGGCTCTGTTGGGACGACAGCTCAGGCGGCTAGGCATCGTCAAGGCCAGCACCAGCGACGCCGATGTATTAAAGGTAAATGTAGGAGCCTAAATGCAGTTATTTATGTGTTGCAAATGGGTGTACAACAATTTAAGTTGATATGTGAAAAAATACAGTCATTTATATGGTTGATTGATTTAAAAGGAACCATTATAGGAATATTAGGAATAGGAATATTAGGAATACGTACAGTATTAGTGATAAGTAATTACAGTTCATATTTACAGTGGTACAATAAGTTAATTGCATATTCTTTGCACTGACTATATGTGTGTGGATTATTTAAACACACATGCAATTTAATTTAGATATATTGCATTTGTGATATTTGGGAAAACGTGGCCGTACACCTTTTAATTACCTTTGACATTGACTAGAGGGGAGGAAAATTTTACATGTGGCACTTTTGAGCAAGGGGGTAAGCGAGCATCTGGAAAGCGTACCTCGTATGGAGAGATTGTAGGCTAACAAGCCATCACCTCCCGTTAGCATCCCATTGACTGCCATTCATTTTGGCGTCACTTTGACAGAGAATAACTTTACATCTGAAGAGTTTAAAGACTCTATTTGTCCATTGTTTATTTCTAAAGAAACACGACAATGTATAAAAGGCTCCATTACCTAGTATCTCATGTTATGGCTCCGTAGCAGACGTTTTTATAAAAATAGGCTAACGATTGTGTCATAACCACGCGACTTACTGTCGCATAGTAGAGGAATTACCGTATTACGACTTACATTAGCTGTTTAAGTTTAATTACTAATGTTAAAGGTCCCATGGCATGAAAATTTCACTTTTTTAACATTAATATGAGATCCCCCAGCCTGCCTATGGTCCCCCAGTGGGTAGAAATGGTGATAGGTGTAAACCGAGCCCTGGGTATCCTGCTCTGACTTTGAGAAAATGAAAGCTCAGATGGACCGATCTGGAATCTTCCTCCTTATGATGTCATAAGGAGGAAGGTTACCTTCCCTTTCTCTGCTTTGCCCACCCAGAGAATTTGGTCCGCCCATGAGAAAGAGAGAGACATCATGGCTTTCAAACGAGCGAAGCATGGCAGTTGGTCAAGACCACCCCCCCACCCTCCACCTTGCCCCCCCCTCTCTCCTCCTCAATAGCATTTAAAGCTACAGACACAGAAATGGCACATCCTAATGAAAGCTCATTGTGGGACTGGCTCTAGTGGCTGTAATTCTGCACCAAGGCTGAATTTCTGAAAAGAGACTTCAGATACAGTATTAGGGGACCACTAAGGTCTATATAAAAGAGACTTCAGATACAGTATTAGGAGACCACTAAGGTCTATATAAAAGAGACTTCAGATACAGTATTAGGGGACCACTAAGGTCTATATAAAAGAGACTTCAGATACAGTATTAGGGGACCACTAAGGTCTTTATAAAAGAGACTTCAGATACAGTATTAGGGGACCACTAAGGTCTATATAAAAGAGACTTCAGATACAGTATTAGGGGACCACTAAGGCCTATATAAAAGAGACTTCAGATACAGTATTAGGGGACCACTAAGGTCTTTATAAAAGAGACTTCAGATACAGTATTAGGGGACCACTAAGGTCTTTATAAAAGAGACTTCAGATACAGTATTAGGGGACCACTAAGGTCTATATAAAAGCATCCAAAAAGCTGCATGTCATAGGACCTTTAACTAGCATTTTAGTGATCAATAATTAGCCCATGTCTATGTTATCTCCTTACATATACCTACGCTCGCCGTCTCTGCTAGATTGAGATTTCTCTTGGCACAGCTACCAGAAGACTTCCAACTTTCAGACAGGTTGCTCACGTCACATCTACGTCATCAAGCTCAGTTTGAGGCTGCGCAGTAACGCTCAGCCATCACCGGAAAAGTGATTTCACTGGTCTCCGTCGAAATA
Source organism: Sander lucioperca (assembly GCF_008315115.2). Lineage (NCBI taxonomy): Eukaryota > Metazoa > Chordata > Actinopteri > Perciformes > Percidae > Sander > Sander lucioperca. The sequence goes on along the minus strand of NC_050193.1, from coordinate 16,734,398 downwards.
TATTGCGTAGCTGTGTCCATTATTTTAGTGTCTATGCTTTTGAGTCCGTTAAGCTAAGATTGGAGCCACACATTGTTTTCACCTCTCTCTCGTTTTTCTCTCCCTTTATAATTTTTGGAAGTGGATGTTGCACAATACTATTTCTTTCTTGTGTGAAAAGTAAATAGTTAAACTTTTACCGAGTGGTCCTGTGGATTAAGACGAGGAGATTTAGAAGAGCGCCGAGCTACGGCTTCATTCAGTGGAAACCTTAAGTAATGATGAAATAAATTGAAGCAAAGTAGTTGTCGCAAGTCACACAATTTCTCAAGATAAGTTGCAAATCATTTACCATACAAGAAAGTTATGTTACCCGGATCCGAATATTCAGCTGCTCCTTTAGTTAAGATGACTAAAGGGTCTCTGATAAATACAGAAGCCCAAGATCATATTTCACTCTATTAACTTGCATTTCTGGATACACGCGCACATGGACACAAATATAGTTTTATATTGCTAATGTAAATCTGGCCCTGCTGTTGAATATCAATCAACCACACCAGAGGTGGACATGTTACTATCAGATTAGCACTGTTACCATGGCAGCTTGGCATTGAATTGAAACGTTTTTGGTTCATTTATGTCCTCAACAGTGGTTTGGGGTCGGGGAAATAGCCATCAGCTATGTATAAAGCCAATGTAAATTATGAAATGACCTAATTACAACCTCCATGAAACACAATATGCTTGAAACTTTGTATAATAGAGGCATTTATTTCCTGCGGTGGTTCTTTTTAGGGAAATAAAACAAGCCAGCCAAACCAAAGCTGAATGTAAATTTACTCAACTGGTTTCTCTAAAAAGAAAAGAAAAAGAAAAAATCACTAAAAAGGCCTGGAAGTGCGCCCGGAAAGCTCAGTTGGTAGAGTGGGCGCCCATATGTAGAGGTTTACTCCTCAACGCAGCGGGCCGGGGTTCGACTCCAACCTCGGCCCTTTGCTGCATGTCATTCCCCCCCTCCCTCTCTCCCCTTTCATGTCTTCAGCTGTCCTGTCAAAGGCCTAAAATACCCAAAAAATTATCTTGGAAAAAAAAAATAAAAAGTAGGCCTGGAAATCCCGAGGCCTCTCTTTCTGACTTGTTGACTTCTGGATTGGCTGACTTATTGATAATGGGGTTCCCCTGTGAGAGACCAAAATTTCCATTTGTCTAATAATTTGTTTTTTTACTGAAAACCTTACTGAAACCAACGAGATTCCCATCAGCCTCAACTGTACTTGGTGTTTAGTGTTAATTAGCAAATGTCAGCATGCTAACACAGTAAACTAAGATGGTGCACATGGCAAAACATTATACCTTAGTTCATACCTTATGGCGTTTTTCCATTACATGGTACCTGCTCGACTTGCCTCGACTCTACTCGCCTCGCCTCGACTTGGCACACGTGCGTCCGTTTTCCATTGCATATTTTAGTACCGCCTCAGCGTGGCTGGTCGTCTTGCCGGCTCGACGCATACACCAGCGCACAAGTATAAACATCAGGCCACTTGAGCTTGTTTTACAGTTCTGTGGAGGCTCCACGCAGAGCTTTCACCGTAGCCTATGTATGTAGTCTGATGTATACATTTGTCAGCTGGTGTGAGCGTCGAGCCAGCATGTGTGTGTGTGTACGTAGGATACGGCGAAAGCTCTGCCTGGAGCCTCCGCAGAACTGTAAACAAGCGGCGCCGCAGTAAACTGCCGTGACCTAACGCGACACACACACAGAACGTTGAAGGTGTGTGTTGTTGCCAGAAGACACATTTAGTTTCTAAAGAAGCTGGAGGCAGCAAAAAAAGGACACCCCCATCTGTCGCTTTCACGTCACCTTTTCGGCTCGCCTCAGCTCGCTTGGAACCTCGACTGAGGAGGTACTAAAAAAAGTACCTGTTAGCAGGTACCAGGGACTTTTTTTCGTAATGGAAAACCAAAAAAGGCAAGTAGAGTTGAGGCGAGTCGAGCAGGTACCATGTAATGGAAAAGCGCCATTAGACTTTCTGGTTTCTGACTTTGAGAGAGTAGCTCAAGTTTACAGATATAGATTAAACTTTCCTAGGCCACGGAAATAACCTATTGGAATTTTTATTTTAGCTGGTGTTCCCCTTTTAATAATGTTCTTGTTTAGATGCTCCTGGATTCAGTTGTGCTCTGTTAGTGCATGTAGGAAGTTTTCTGATGATGCTTATTCATCTCAATAAACCACAGTGGCCCCCTACATTTCATGTTATCAATGTTTAGTAACAAGCTGTTTCTGCTCTGGGACTGGAAACTTCTATACACCTGCTTAAAGCTTTAGTTTTGTTGATGTTAAGTTAGTATACTCATCCCAGGCTGCACGACGGTACTGCCCCCACCACGTTGGCCATTACCTGGGCATGGACGTCCACGACACTCCTGAGCTGTCCCGCTCACAACCTCTACAGCCAGGAATGGCCATCACTATTGAACCAGGTATAGACAAACTAGCCTCTTTCACTCTTTTAATGTTTCCTCACGATGTGCTGCTGTGTTGATCAAGAATCGAGGTGAAAGCAGATTTAAAAAGTCCAAACTGCAGCACAACCAATCACAACATCCCTCCCAGTTACTGTGGTGGATGGGAACAGCCCCTCATTACACATGATCTATTCTACATTCTCTTTTACATTTCACCTTATTCCTGCTTTCATAAATGTTCCACTAGGGCTGGGCAATATATTAATATTATATCAACATCGATTATGAGGCTGGATATCGTCTTAAATTTTGGATATTGTATCATCGTGACATGACACAAGCGTTGTCTTTTCCTGGTTTTAAAGGCTGCCTTACAGTAAAGTGAAGTAATTTTCTGAACTTACCCAACGTGACATCACGACTTCGCGTAAACGTACACGCCACTTTCGAAAGCCAAGTGGCGTGCTGTGTCTACGCATTTTGAGCTATCCGCGTGTATGTCTACGCCGTATACAGCGGACGGGTTGGGTGTAGGAAAAGAAGAACGAGATGGTTGGGTTTAGGAAAACAATAACGGGACGTGGGACAACAACAGCACGGTTGGGTTTAGGAAAAGAAGAATGGGGTTGGGTTTAGTAAAAGAAGAAAGCAACGGTTGGGTTTAGGAAACGTGACACGTGGGACACGATCCCCCGGTCTCCAGCGTGAAAGTCCTGCATTGTTTGACCCATCCACCACCCTAACCACCCTCCCTATGCGGATTTTCAGGCTTTCATACTACTCGCTACCGTTCTGTTCTTAGGAGAACTTGGTGTAAATTGACACGCAATCGCAAGGTAATGTAAGTCAATGGAGGCCAAACGGCGTTGATAAACACGCTAAAAATCGATTATGCGGCTTGATAACACGCCAAAATGGCATACAATTTGCGTTATTTATCAAGACTCTCATTGTGTTAATATTTTGTGAAAGCACCAATAATCAACCCTACAATATTGCCGACATCAATGTGTTTGGTCATAAATATCGTGATATTTGATTTTCTCCATATCGCCCAGCTCTGTGTTCCACTTTCCTCCTTCTATTGTCACAGGAATGTACATCTGTGAGGACAATGACCAGGTGCCAGAGCGTTTTCGCGGCCTGGCCGTCAGGATTGAGGATGATGTGGTGATCCAAGACAAGGGAGGCCCTCTGATCCTGTCCTCTGACGCACCCAAGACCATCGCTGATGTAGAGAAGGCCTGTGCCCAGAGATAGGGCAGGGAGAGACAGACAAGTGACCACGTGAGCCACGGCATCGATGGCAGGCAGTGTGCTGCTCTTTTTCAACTGTCTCCGCGGGGATGACGTCATCATGCTCAGGGCCCAGGTACATGAAAAGGTGGGAGCACACAGAAACTTGCAACAAGGCCTCAAAATGTAGAAATCTGGTGTGGAAGATTTCTGTTGTCTACCTAAATGTTTAAAGAAACCGGTTTCATGTTTGTGAATGATCATGAAGAGCTCATCAACAGTAAAGCGTGAATTTAGTTGTGTGTTAGGGTGCATTCACACCAAATCCGGCATTGCAGCGATTAGCAAAGGGTAGTGCGGCGGAGTGGGAGCGTCACTTAAATGACCAATTTGTGTCTCCATTGTGTTCCCCATGGTGCTAGCTTTTAGCCATGCTGCTAGTATGCCTGGTCCTACGAGTGTTTCCCTTTTCCATATCGACGGATTAGAAAAACACATTGACTTTCAATAACTAACCAGGATGCGAGGCCTATCATTACCGAGGGTTTTAAACTGGTGCACAAGGCCAAATTGAGTGACTACACGTGAAACATACCGTTAAACTCCATTGTGTTTTGTCTGAACGCTGGTTACGTAATTAACTTATTTATTAATTAACGAATTAACGTAATACCCACATTCAATTAATGGGAAAACTGGCGTTTTCGCCGCAATGCCTGATCTGGTGTGAATGCAACCTTATAGTGAAAACACACCGGGCGTGTAAGCGTCGCGTATATATTTTTTTATTTCGGCGCCCATGTTATCCTGTCTGTCTGTTCATACCAGGCGCGGAGAGGCCGTGTCGGCCCGTGCGCTGCAGGGATCGTTTTCAGCGCCCCCTCTAATTCTTGCGCTAGAAGTGAGTGAATGAATGTGTCAAGCCAGGCAGGTAATCACATACAGGAAGACCACAGTGCAGCTGGATACTTTACAAAAATAAAACACATTTCAAAATAAAAGCCCTATGTTCATGGAGAGAGAGAGAGAGAGAGAGAGAGAGAGAGAGAGAGAGAGAGAGAGAGAGAGAGAGAGAGAGAGAGAGAGAGAGAGAGAGAGAGAGAGAGAGAGAGAGAGAGAGAGAGAGAGAGAGAGACTACAATTACCACCATTTCCTCCACTCATCGTGTCTCTTTCTATCAGAGAGAGAGGAGATTGCTTTGTGGCTGGCACAGAGAAATACGCGTCGGTATGAATGGCCAGGCATGCGATTGGGCACGTATGCTTTGCGGGCTATACGCGACGCTTACGCGCCCGGTGTGTTTTCACTGTTATAGGGGTTACAGTGTGGCTTTGGAGCATATACTGCGCTGTAACTGCTGTATTTCTCTTCAAAAAGGTAATTACACATCAGGGCTACAGCGACTACAGCAAAACCACATGGAGACGAATATTGATAATGTATAATACATTCATCTGGTGTTATGATGGTGCTATCAGCGGGTGAAATCTGACGCTGAACTATAAATAAAAACCTAGGAACAACAGTTAACCTCCTGCATCAAGTATACTGTATATTCAGTTGAAGACCCAGTGGTTAGATCCAACAACCATGGAAGCGTTTTCATTCTTAAAATCAATTTGCTCCACATCATGTATTTTTTCTTCAGAGTTGCCACCATCATGGCACACCAGGATATAATTGTTTGTTCTCTCACTCAAATAAAATGTGTTTAAGCCTACGTGCACACACTTAATTTGTCTCCTACACAAAAAAAAAACATATTTCTTTCCCAGCTCACTGAACTGCAGGAAGGTCAGGAATGACCACATTATGTCATATCAACAGACCACCATGCACACCAGTGCAGTGATGAATAAAGATCAACCTGTCTTAAACAGCTGCTCCTGACAAACCTGCAATGATGGTAATGATTACACCAATACACTCAAATGGCTTAAAAAGTGTACACTGAAGAGTTTGTGTGTGCTGTTGTTGTGTCTTTTCAGCAGAGAGAAAAATGTTCTATTTTAAAGAAAATGGTGTTTATATTATTAAAAAGATGAGATCTCTCATTGTATATGTAAATACATCCCTTTTATTTCCTTTTTGCTGACAAAACAAGGGAAATGGAATCATGTTAAAGGATTTAGGCTAGTAGTTGGAGTCCAATTTGATGTCACCTTTATCTCAGTCCAAAAAAATGAGTGGGTGGCCTACAGTAGCCTCGGAATAAACTCTGGACGATGCCATTTGGTTTGTGGTGCTCAAAGTCCCGTAAGGAGTTTAGAAAAATGAAACCTTTAACAATAGAATGACACTGTAACCCACAATATTTCACAGACGTTGTCGTGACAGTCTTCATTGAGAATTTAGCCTACTCCACACAGATGCATTGTTCAAAGTCTGTAGATTGTTGAATTCTAACACCACAGCCACTGAAAATGCTTGTTTCTGATTTACTGCCACAGTCTGTATATTATTTTTGTTTTCTTTGAGTGTCATGGCTTCTTACCACGGCTGGATTAACCTGCTAGCTGGCCTGCTGTTCCTCCATCTCTGTGCATTACATACACAACATGGCATCTTAATTATCTTTTGCCCAGAGACCAACCAGTACTTTTCTGTTGGCCCCAGGTTTGCTGTGACAATTTTGTGGTAATTTAATTACATGGAATTCAGAAATATGCACCAGTTTATATGTGCCATATTTATCACAAATCGATGGAGTCAAAGCAAACATGCGGCTTTTGCAACCCCTGGGCGTTTGGAGCCTTGTGGCAGTTTTCTGTTTCGACAGATTGGTAATCCAGTCTAGCCTCACCAACCCCCCAAATAAAACTGTGTGCAGACATTTCCAGCAAACAAGATCAGACTGATGTACTGCTACATGAACAATTGACTCTGAAGTCAAAGTGGATATTTTTTAAGGTTTTGGGGGTCCTTGTGACAACTGTGTTTTTTTTTGTTGTATGTCACATTATTTGCAATATTGGGTGTTGAAATGACTACGTCATACTTGCACTGTTATCAGACAATTGATTACAGTTATTCTCGGTTGCTTTGGCACAGCCCTTTTAATGAAAAGTTTTTTTTTTTTTTTTTTTTTTAAAGATGAAGTTCTTAAATCCATAGCTAACTTTTTTTTTTTTTTAACCTTTATTTATTCAGGGAAGGTTCACTAAGAGGCAGCAGGAACACCCTGATCACATTCACACAGTTCCACATTCATACCTGGAAGCTGCCCAGTACAACCACAGTCTGATCTGCTGGCCACTGAGCAGCTCCACTGGAGCGGTTGGGGTTAAGTGCCTTGCTCAAAGGCACCTCAGTGGTGGTAATGAGGGAGGAACAAGCGCTGTTCTTTCACTTTCCCCACCCAGATTTTATCCTGTTAGTCTGGGAATTGAACCGACGACCTCCCGGTCACAAGCTCGCATCTCTAACCTGGGCCACCACTGCCCTAATTCTGTCATAACAGTGTATGCATTTCTTGTTGTTTTCACATAGAATACAAATGTTAAGTAAGTTTAATCTTCAACTGACCCAGTGATGCATTGAGATAAGTCTTGGTGACTAAAATGGATTACACTGATGTTCTAATGGTTTGCATTTTTCTCAAGAGGCTCACCTTTAACCCCAGTTTAAGACGTGTACATACGAACATGACTTTGTGACATCACAACTACTTTGGAAGCTAATCGTGATTCAATATGAAAATTACACAAATGCAAAGTGGAAACTTGAAGCACTCAAAGCACACGAGTTAAATGTTTTCAGTGAGTGATGAATAAATAGTGTTGTGCAGCTTTGAACAGATAATATGACAGCGGTGGAACGTAGCTAAGTGCATTAATGTATTAAAGTATAAATTTGGGATATTTGTACTTCACTATGCTATTTCGGTGTACTTCTACGCCACTACAGTTCAGAATTAAATATGCTTTTTACTACACTAAAATTATTTTACAGTTACTAGTTACTTTATAGATTCATATTTCACAGCAAAACATGAGTTTATAAGACATGATGCATTGTTATAGATTAAACTACCCAATGACATTTGCCTATTAATGCAAAAACTATAACACTAATGTGATAATATATTAGTATAACACTCACAGGGGCCATTTTAGCCTTGAGTATTTTTTACTTTTGATACATAAAGTACATTTTGCTGATATTACTTGCATATGTTTTCATGAGTAACATTTTAATGCAGGACTTAAGTAGTAATAACAAATATATTCCACTGCAAGAAAAAGTCCTGCATCCACAATGTAACTTAAGTAAAAGTATTATTAGCAAGGTGTACTTATAATATAAATCATAAAAGTACTAATTTTAGAATTGCTCCTTTCACAGTGTTACATTGTTGTTATTAACACATTGACAGGTAAACACCTATTGGTCTAATTTGTATACTGCTGGGCAGTTTATAACATAATTACCGTCAGTTTTAAATGCAAAATCATAATCTGCAAATTAACTAGTAGCTATAGCTGTCAGATAAATATAGTGGAGGAAAAGTATACCACTAAAATATAGCGTGTCAAGTAGTATAACATGCAAAGTACAAGTACCTTTAAAATTGTACTTCTTTACAGTACTTGAGTAAATGTAGTCAGTTGATTTCCACCACTGATTGTTACTATTATTACTATTTGGCTGAGGAAGAGAAACATGGAGCGCCACTGTCCCCTGCAGATTGATTGCCGACAGAGCACGGAACCGGTTTCCGGACAATCCCGAACACCTACGAAGACAACCACCCAGCTTCTCTTCCCTTCCCTTCCACCCTCCCTCCTCCCCTTCACGCCTAATGTTGCTGTACCTCCAACCCTCCCCCCTGTATCAGAGGAGTAGAAACAACAAGCGCCATTTTGTTTAGCGGACAGACCGTCAGAAACAGGAGGAGATAACCGAGAGAAGGAGCGACTCCGGTAACCGACGGCAGCTACACCGGGAACCACCGGAGGAAGAAAGAGTGGCGAAATCCTCTCCGTGTTATCAAGACAGAGAAAGCACCACCAAAAAGATACGACGTCAGTGGAGAGGAAACCGAATCGGTGATATATGTATGCGTGAGAAGGAAATACTCCGAAAAATCCAAGGAAGGGGGTGTTTTGCAGAGCGGAGACAGAGAGGAGAGGCGGAAGAGGGCTATGTATTATCATAACGAGGAAAAACCTGCGAAAAAGGGAAAACATCAACATGAAAAATCATTATGTGTCCCTCGCGGAGGAAGGAAAGAGTCCGCATAGACAATTATATAAATAAATTGCTGCCGGGCAGAAGGGAAAGGTGGAAAGAAAGACGGGTTTAAAGAGAAGGGTAAAATTGCCAGGATCAACACGAAGGGGGGCATTCTCCATCACAAAGAGTCAATGAGAGGATTTTGTCAGCCCAAAATATTTTAGGGGGGGGGGTGTCAACATTAGTGTGCCGATCTGAAATAAATAGCCATAATTTCTTAGCGACCCAACGTCATTTTTTTGTATCACATTTTTGCCTGTCGCCCTCGCTGTGCTCCGGTTTTTGGTTAACATCTTTTTTTTTTCTTTCTCTTTTTACTTGCACGGCCAAGACAACCTATAAGCAGTAAATGACAGGTATATTTTTTGGAATATTTATCATTCTTTTCATTTTCTGAGATTTAAAGTGCTTAGACCAAGCGAAAACCGGAGGAGGAACCTCTTGTGGAGCACAAGATAAGTAACCCCACAGATAGTCCTCTGCAAAATAAAACTAATTGGATCAATCTGACTGCCCACTGATTGGCAATTAGCGCTGTGATTGCCCTCAAGAACTATACTGTCAAAGAAATAAAGTCTGCATTAGAATCGATTGCACAAGAGCAGGGATTTTTGACAAGATTTTCTATTTTCAACCTTTGCCATCCCCGCTGCCTGCAATAGGCACAATCGCGCTAAAGGGTTGCAACAACCAAATGTGCAATACGAGTCTTTTTTTCTGACCCAGTGCCTTGCATGGTCAAACACTAAGTGCACATTTTAGTCAGCATGCACATGCAAAATAAGTCATGCATGGGTGTATACATTCGCAATATATTTTCCATTTATCTGAGTGACTGCAAAGTGTGAGACTCCAGTGTTTTCATCTTTCTGCAGGACTATTTATTCAGTTACTGTTAAGCCAATGCAAATTGTTTTTTTCTCAGTATTGCACTTGAGCGTACCACTTACGCTTTAATTGTATTTGAGAACTACTGCTGGTGGTGTCACACACCGGTTGACTGCCTTTTTGGTGTGGAAACGTAAAGGAATCAGCGGCAGCAGTGAGATGTGTGGTCAGGTGAGAGAAATGGTAAATGCAATCGAGGATCTGAAAACTGTTGCATGAGAGAACGGCCTCCACAAGTTAACACAGGGATACTCCTGGTTTGTATTTTTGGGTAATAATTAGCATTTCCGAGACTCTCCACTGGGCCGTTTCAGACCTGAAATACAGGATTTCTCCGCCGACTATGGCGGACAGGACTGAGTGCAGCACGGAGGACGGATCTTGGGACAATTTTTGTGTCGCAGAAGAGGCTACATGAGGTTGTCAGAGGGCCGCACGCTTGCCTTTTTTGCCGACTCCACCTTCCCACCTCCTCCTGTTCAAATCTGTGAAGAAACAAAATCTCCGACAGGGGAGGGGGACTGATATCTGCAGAGAGGAATAAACTGAGAGGGAAAGAGTTCAACATTGCTCTCTTCTCCCCTACCGTCCCCCAAGCGGTGGGGGAACGATCAGAAGCGTTTCTTAAAGGGATAAGGAGACGCAAATAAAGGAAATACGTTTGCCCTCCGTGGATCTACGGCATTTTTTTTAATTCGTCAAAAATATGGCCGATAATGTCCTGGAGTCCGGCCCGCCTTCAGCCAAGAGGCCCAAGCTGTCCTCTCCAGCTCTCTCGGTGTCTGCCAGTGATGGAAATGGTAAATATATTTTGCATGCATTAGCTACTTAGCTGGAGATAAAACATAAACTAGCTTTGACTGTTGGTGTATTAATTACTGGTCAGTCTTGGAGGTGCCTGTAGAGTTACACAGCTGCTCCATAACTAATGCTTTTAAACATTAATGTACTTGTAGCTTGATTTAAAAAAGGATAGTCTGAGATTTTGTATTGCTAAAGCTTAAACGTGATGTAGTGCTGGCGGCAGGAGTAACTTTCCTGCAGGGATGTTTTGATGTTAGCCTCAACAGGCTAACTATAAGAGCCACCTCTCTAAACAATGGAAGAGTCGAGTCACCCCACTTTGCTTCAAGTTATCGTGCTACTTTAAAAGTTAACTAATTAAAAGGACAAGAGCACATACACATTAAACAACCGGCTTTTATACTCTGTAAACTTAAGAGACAAAGTACTGTTTCCTTGCAGCTTCAGGAGAAAGTAACGGTAACGGAGCGAGCTAGCTAACTAGCTAACGTTAGGCAGATAACGACCGGCTCAGCTGAGCTCGTTAGCTGGCTAGCAAAGAAATACGTGATTGTTAACTTACTAAACCTTATTGGGCACAAAAGCAACCTTTTTCTGTGGGTACTAACCCTTTCTGTAGTTGCAGTATAAACGTTTGTGGGTCATGAATTTTGTGTGCTTCACGTGTTGTTTTTTAGTGAACTATTGTCGTACCAGCTAGCTATTGTTCGACACTTCATTAAAGTTGCGCAAAGCATTGTTGCCCAACTGAAGATGTAGCTGTGAGTCAATTTTGACGGTGTTGCAGCGTTTAAATTAAAGGGCAAAATCGTCCGCTCTCTCTGAAACATCTTCTTTCATATATTTTGTTCAAAGGCTTTTAGTTTCTCAATTGTGCTACCGACGAAGCACATTCTTGTTCCCTCCTCCATTGTTTGACTCTGCACGGTGACACTGCGCAGCACTTTACTTTTTTCAAAGGGATTCAACGCTTATCCCAAGCAGGTCACTTTAATGCTTTTCACGTTGGTTGTTAATTAAACTTATATTGCAAACTAATTAATTTACACATATTGAGCTAGAAGCTATGAACTCTTGGCATCACCACTACTGTTCTAACGAGACATACAGAACCATAATTATTTAGTTAATAGTTGAATATGTTTTTCCACTAAGAATTAAACTATGTATAGCTTGAAAGTATTTGTTATAACACAACTTTATAATATATACAGTATGTCAACTATGCAAAGATTGGTGGCCACACCTCCAGCTGTGCCAGAAAATAAGCTAATGTGAATTTCAAGCTTGATGCATGTTTAATTTCCTACAGTATCTGGGTTCCTAATGCAGTGAGTAGTCTCATGCATGATTTCAAACACTGGCACAGTATATCTACACAGTAGCATCTATTTTTCAGGAGAATTAATAGAGATGTTGACATGGCCAGAAGCCATCATAAATAAAATAAAATGTGCAGTTTGTTTTTGTGGGGCCATCTGAAGGGACAACTTGGTTTGTGGCCTTCAGATTAGAGAGATCACTGCCTTTTAGGTTTTACCTTGGCTTAAAGGTCTACTTGAGGAAAAATATTGCGATTTTTAATAATTCAATATATTTGCCTCCTGTCGCAGTGGCTATGACTTCTAAAACTTTTTCTGTTTCATGCTCTTGCACCACAACTGTAGATCCAATGCCCACACCTACCTAGGTACTGTAGTGTTTACTCCTCTGCGGCTTCTCACCCTGACCTTACTGCGTTCACTCTCCATGTTTGGCATCCCATCAAACCACAAACTGATGCCCAGGAGAGAAATCCAGGCTGTGAGAGGCAGCTACTGCTGCACTGGCTGTCCAGCTATGGGCTCTAGATTAATGGTTGATAGTTTTCAAACTAATGTCAGCGCTGTACCACACTTAAAATTAAATTAGTCTTGAAAAATTGTGGCTGAATGTAGTGCAAATCCTGAATTTCTTGAGCTGTGAACCTAATCTCTATATTTGTGGCTGGTAAATTCTTTGTTTCTTTTCTTTTGCGACTAGATTTTGGTTCACTCTTTGACCTGGAACATGACCTCCCAGATGAGCTCATCAGTTCCTCTGATCTGGGGCTAACCAACGGAGGTGATGTTAGCCAACTCCATACCAGCCTTGGCGGACTTGGAGGAGGGCTCGGTTTGGGAGGCCAAGATGCAGCTGCAAAACACAAACAGCTGTCTGAGCTCTTGCGCGCTGGAGCACCAACACAGCAGGGTGGCCCTACGTCCAACAGCGCAGCATCTGGGGCTTCCATGGGGATGATGGGGAGTGTCAGTGTCTCCCCTGGTGGACCACAAGGCATGCCCCCTCAGGGCCAGCAGCAGCAACCTGGTTTAATGCAGCAGGTTGGGATGGTTGGTGGGGTTGCAGCGATGAGTCGGGCAGCTGCAATGATGGGTGTCCAGAAGGGCAATACTGGACAGCAGCAGCAAGGCCTGATGGGCGGGCAGGTGATGAATGGCTCACCAAGAATGGGTTACCCTGGCAGTGCAGGCATGGGTAACAACAGTAATCTGTTGGCGGAAACCCTACAGCAGCAGCAAGGCAGTCAGCAAATGGGACCTGGGGGTCAGGCAGGGATGAGACCACAGCAACCCGGAGCACTAAACAAGGTAAGCACACTCATCCCAGCAGGGCCAGGCATTGCAGATACTCTGAAAAGGCCGCAGTTGTCGGCCAGAAATTGACATCTCAGTAGCAACTATTTTATAGCAAATTATCAATTGTGGTAAGCTTCAAATTTCAACTGAGGCTAAGATGTTCTGAATTCCGGCCAAAACAAAGTGTGGTTTTGATGCTCTGTTGAATCCAACACCTGCATGTAGTTCTCTTCAACTATGAAATACTCTCATTCCTTTACATGTTGTGGAAAAGTTCAAAGTGATTTTTACTGTATATTGCTAGTGCAATGTGTTATATTAAGGACAACATTTACACAAAAACTGGAATTTGGTCAATATGTCATATCCCAGCCATTGGACAAGTGGGAAGATGTATATAAAATTATTATTGAGGTTTTCCTGTTACAGCTCACTGCCTCAAAAAAGTTTGAATATGCTGAAGAAAGATTTGTGGTAATTTCACCCTATAAGCTACTTTCACTTTGAGCTTGTTGCGATTAAACAGTATTTTCAGACCTGTAGTAGTTGCTCATGTGAGAGTGCTGAAGACGAGTTCTCCAGAGCAGGTGCAGGAGAAAGTGTGGTTATGTGTTGGACTCACAGCTACATCACTTTTCGCTCTGTGGTATTAATGGTTAACCTCTTTGCTTGTCAATTTGCCAAAGTTTTGATGGAAGGTGTGAAGACAGATCTGCACTTTAATTGTTAGCGTAACAAGCAGCATAACTCTCATTGCCTTACCACTGGGGTGGTGCAACAGCAAATAGAAGATTTTTACTTTAGATTTAGTAATGTCCTGAAGTTAAAATATGCGTTCGTGAAGTGTATGTCTTCTTGTTCAATGCAGAGGAAATTGTGCAGTTTAAGCAGTTATTTTCTCAGATGTAGGGATGAACGGTTTCATTGGACTCAATTAAAAGTCACAAAGCAACAATTAACAAATCATTTGATATATTTGCTGTGCTGCTGTTAAAATGAAGGACAAAAGTCCAAAGTAGTTTGGTACGTATGTAGTTCTTAAACTCATGTAAGAATTGTAATACCTCCCATATTTCGTCCTTTAATGTTTGAACATATGTTGACTGGCTGCTTAAATCATGATTTTATAGGTCATGAAAAGTATTTTAATTGATTTCTAAACTATTTTTTTCCCTCTTGTCTCCATACGTCTCTCCTCCCTCTTCTCTCATCCTATCTCTTTTTCTTCTCATCTTTCTCATTACATTTTTTTTGCCTCCTCACCCTGCTCTCCAGATGAATATGATGGCCAATGCGGGCCCCTATGGTGGTCCGTACGGCCAGTCTGGCCAGGGGCTGCCAGGAGCAGGGCCGGGCCCACAGCTCCAGAATAAGGCAGGCCTGCCCAACAATATGGCCAACCAGTTTAACATGGACAAGAAGGCACCACCGGGTCAAGGCATGCCTGGGATGGTAAGATTTGTTTTTGTTCAGAATATGTGGATATACTGTACTGTACAGTGAGCTTGTGTAGTTTAACTGAACTCTCTCAGATAGTCTAAAGTAGAGCATCATTCCTTTAACTTCCTCACTGGAACCAGAACACAGTATAACTTTTGGTGTAGCATATTATGGCCAGAACTGTTGAATTTGAGTGTGGCCATTTTGCCTTCAGACGTGCCACAGGTCACAAGACATAAACACTGCAGAAAATCTTTTTAAAAAATGATTTTATTGGCACATTTTGGCATGGCACCTTATTGAAAGTCGCTGTCCAGGTGAACCTGTTGCACCTAACTTATCTTTATCTCCGACTGTATAATATTCTATCCTTCTCCGTGACTGTCATGTCCCCTTGATCACCTCCCATCTAAGTCATGGACCACTTTGTGTTTGACTTTTGTTTTAGTATTTAAGTTAATGTCAAATCTTTCCCCCTCTCTTTCTGTTACTGTACGGCTCTGCAATGACGGCGTTGACAACTGTGAAATTCTTCTTTTTACTCTTTCGTAACATTTTAGTAAATTAAACTTGTCCACAAACAGAACGGAACAGGTGGAATATATAGCAACTTTGGGGCGTTGTTAATACTAATGATTACATTCAGAAGAGCGGACCTACTCTTGAACAGATGGCGTTTATCAAGTTGAAACAGTGATGTGAAGTGTGTGCAGTTAAAGTTTGGTGAATCAGAGTTAAAACACCTGCATTTTAGAATAAAGAATTTGAAAATGTTTTGCATGAGGTTCGTTGTATAATTCCCGCCTTAGGAGTTGTGGAATGCTAAGGATTGTGGTCCCCAACATCCTTGTTTGATCATTGATCCTGGATCCATTTTTTTTTATTATAAAAGAACAGCTATTTTCCAGGTTGGTCTATTTCCATCATATTTTCTTGTCCCCAATTAGGAGTGTTTGGACAATGCAGGGATATGTAGCTACATACCAGTTTTACTTTTTCAGACAAATCTGGAATTGACAGTGAGAAATTAGTAACTGGTAGCTAAATTATCTGCGAATTATCTTTATAGATGTCGTAGACAAACTCCTAGTTGTCTCAAAGGGGAAGCAGCCCGGGCTCAGTCCTCAGGTGACTAGGAGAATGTTCATTGACATGGTTGACTTGGGTGGGATTTTAAAGAAGTAGCAGCTCAAATTACCATTACAATAATCTTCCCTACTTCAGAAAAATTAACCCATTTTGAAGTAAGATTAACCAAAAGCCCCAGAACGTCCCTGTCAGATTGCAGCAATTCACTATAGGTTAGTAACTTATGTTTCCCTGTTTGTTTGCAGATTCACACTCTTACCTATCAGTTCCTGTTTCTCTTGTGTCCCTCGCTCATGTCATGTGCAACGTCTCAAATGCCGATGATTAAAATTAGAGTCTGATGAGTCTGAATTATTGCATTGATATATTGATATTGGTGTATATTAGGGCTGCACAATTAATCACAATTTTATCGAAATCACGATATGGACTAGTGCAATATCCAAATCGCAGGGGTGGCGTAATATTTGTTAAAGAGAAAAATGTGTCCAGCCATTTTGAATTAAGTTTTGTGGTGCTGCAGAGACATGCCAGCCTACGAATCGTATCCAACAGACTGAAGAGAAAATCTTTGTTTGGTACAGATCCTCGCAAAAAATCACACTTCAATCATATAAAAAATATATATATTTTTCAATGAAAATGAGAATAATGATACAAAAATGATCATTCCCTCCAATATCGTGAATCAAATCGCAGTATCAGTCAAAATAATCGCTAATTAGATGCCCTATGCTAGACTACGAAGTCTTGGAAAGATTGATCATTGAATTGATTAGTGTTTTGCTGAGCTGTTACCAAATTGGTCATTGCAAGTGTTTCCATAACACCTGATCGTTGCAGTCTTGTAAATACTCGTAACACTCGTCTATCCTCTCTCTCTGTCTCCTTTTTGTCTCAAGGCCTCTCAGCAGCAGCAGCCCGGAGCAGTTGGTGGTGTATCTGTCAGCGGAGCAGCGGCAGTGGGAGGCCCCCAGGTTGGGCTTAATGCCGTAGGGGCGGGTCCCGGCACAGCGCCCCCTACCGCAGACCCCGAGAAACGGAAGCTGATTCAACAGCAACTGGTCCTCTTGCTCCACGCACACAAATGCCAGCGGAGGGAGCAGGCCAACGGGGAAGTGCGGCAGTGCAACCTGCCCCACTGCCGCACCATGAAGAACGTGCTCAACCACATGACTCATTGCCAGGCTGGCAAGTCCTGCCAGGGTGAGTCAGTTGAATTATGCTCATTGCTGGTTTTATTGTGTGTAGTCTATATCATAAACACCAGGCAGTGTTTAAAGTTGTCATGTATCTGCAATTCATTTTTTCTGTCTTTTGTTTTGCTTGTTCCAATATGATTATATGCCACTTGGTTTACCTTTTTGTATCATGAGTTATTCTCTTTTTAGCTGGCTGTTCAACTGTATTCTTTCCTTTCTCCTTCTCTCATCTGGATGTAGTTTTATTGCACTGAATGACTCATACAGTAACTTTCTTAGTCTCTGGCTTCTGTCCCCTTTGACTCGTCTGACAGTTTTCCCCTTTTCTCATCTCATTTTTCATCTCCCTCCTTCACTCTGTCACAATTTCTCATTTCACTTGTTCTCCCTCTCTGTCCCTCTTCTCTCTTTTTCCTTCCCTTTCCTTAAACGTATCTCCATTTCTGTCTCTTCTCCCCCAGTGGCACACTGTGCCTCATCCAGACAGATCATCTCTCATTGGAAGAATTGCACACGACATGACTGTCCTGTATGCCTGCCACTGAAAAATGCTGGAGACAAGAGGAATCAGCAGTGTGAGTGTCTCTCTCTCTCTCTCTCTCTCTCTCTCTCTCTCTCTCTCTGTCTCTCTCTCTGTCTGTCTGTCTGTCTCTTATCATTTGAATTATTTCACATTATCTACCATACATGATTGAGAATCTTGTTACTACAGTAAACATCTTGATAGTCAGCTTGAATCCACAAATACTCATCCTCTGTTACCTCTTTCCCTCTCCTTCTCCCATCAAACCCCCCCTTTTCGTTCTGTTGACAGCTCTTGTTAACAGTGCAGGAGTGGGTTTGGTGAACGCTTTAGGTTCAGGGGTGCCTGGTGGACAGTCCAACACTCCAAACCTAAACCCTCCCAACCAGATTGACCCCAGCTCCATAGAGAGGGCCTACGCTGCACTAGGCCTCACCTACCAGGGCAACCAGATACTACAGCAAGCCAACATGCCAAACCAGGGACTGCAGGGGCAGCCTGGGATGAGGACTCTAAACACCATGGGTTAGTTTGTAATGCCATTGTGCATATCACAAATGATTTGGTAACCTACTAGGACTATCACTGGTCATGGATGTTCATTCCTGACCTTGCTGAAAGCATGTGTGATTAAATCATTTCAAACTAGAGACCATCTTGCGATAGGAACACACCAGCCGCGACGCCAAGGGCGTAAAGTGTGTGTGTGTGTGGGGGGGGGGGGGGGGGCCCGTTCCTACTTCCTACCCCCTTTCTTTCGACGGCCTTGCTCGGACCACATCCATTTTCAAACTCGGCCTTCATTTAGATGTCAATTACACATCTGTCAAGTTTCGTGACCATATCTTGCACGGTTGTTGGCCAGGGGCTTAAGGGGGGGGGGGGCTGACTGCATCCTGCACGTTTGCGCCAATATCGCGGTGACACAATATGGCTTCAGACATATAAACGCCTAACAAAATACTCAAAACCGCCTCTGCTGTAGTTCCCGCAACAGTAGATGTCTTCCTCACCACATTTTGATTGATGACACACATACAAATACACAAGCAGACTCTCAAAACACCTATAATGATAACCATACCAGATGCTTCTGAGATTACAGCAATTTCATTGCACAAATATTGTTCATTTCCCAATTAAACTCATACCCTTCAAACTATATAACTACTACTCTATAACTCTTTCCAGGTGGAAACTCTATGGGAGTGAATGGTGGAGTTGGGGTGCAATCCCCCAACCAGCAGTCCAGCCTACTGCCAAACGCCTTGTTGCATAGCAGCATGAATGCACAGAGGTAGGACTGCTTTTCATTGGTCGGGCTGCTGTCTTATAACTGACTTTAGGAAAGTCAAAGTTAGTTCTTTTATTGAATGAAGTCTCACTCTTTCATTCCCCTCTTGTCTGTCATTTTCCCCAGTTTGATGAATGATAGTGTGGGGAACTTGGGCTCAATGCCCACGGCAACTCCTCCTTCTGCTGCAGGCATGAGGAAGTCCTGGCATGAAGACATCACACAGGACCTCCGCAACCACCTTGTCCACAAGCTGTGAGTCTGCTGTGTCTTGCAAGTGCCCCCAAGAGATCTCACTATGGCCGGGAGATAAAGAAATAAACTAATTTGAATATTGGATTAGATTAAACTTTGTCGTCATTGCACAGAGTACAGGTACTGAGACAACGAGATGCAGTATAGCATTTAAACAGAAGTGCGGAAAGCAGTTATGTGCAGAGTAATGTACATATGTATATACAGAATAAAATGTATAATAAATAGATTGTGGAATAAACGGTAAGTGGTATGAATACATACGGTACATACAATATGAGCTCTATTAACAGTATGAAATGTGTGCAGTAGTTACAGCAGACAGTGCAGGTATAAGTACAAATATATGTAGTGCGGGTATAATAAGAAATGTTAATAGTGACAAATTATTTACAGAATTAACAGCTAGGTAAAGGTATGATATCAGATCGTGGTATCAGAATTTTTTTCATCACTGGGTGTCATTTGGGTGCCTCTTTCCTTCCTCAAGTTAATTGTATCTGTGTGTCCTTCTTGTTTGTGCATGTGTGAGAGTAGTGTGCAGGCAATCTTCCCCACTCCTGATCCGGCGGCCCTGAAGGATCGGCGGATGGAAAATCTAGTGGCTTACGCTCGAAAAGTAGAGGGGGACATGTACGAGTCGGCCAATAGTAGGGTAAGAAACCAACACAAGCAGAGTGTAAAGTATTGGGGTATGACCATCAGTTTCCAGTTAAGGAATGAGGAAATAAACATATTTATTTTATGCACTGTTGCGATGTATCCTGTAACATCCACTCTCCCTCGTGACGCATCCCTTCTAGGCGGAGTACTACCATCTGCTGGCAGAGAAGATCTACAAGATCCAAAAGGAGCTGGAGGAAAAGAGAAGGACACGACTCCAGAAGCAGGGCATGATGCCCGGCCAACCTGGCATAGCCTCCCCAGGCCTCCCGCAGGTGCCTCCCAGCATGGGACAGCCGCCCATGGCCCCTGGTCAACCCCCGAGTAAGTAGACATACTGTTTTTTACCTCACTCACACACTTCTATGTGTACGTATACACACATGACATCTGTGGTTTTACTGGTGTTCAGTGATCCTGAAGACAAGATCTATGATTCCTCTAACTCTTATCACCCTGTCAGATGGTCCTCATGCTGATCCGTCCATGGTCCGACCAGCTGGACCCAATCAGATGGTCAACCGGATGCAGAACCCACCAGGTACGTGTCTAACTAGGGTAAATGATGTTATTACAAAGGCAGCCAGGCTTACAGAAATGTATTTTAAATAATTGGCCCAGATCCAAGGTTAATACAAATGAGAATTATTAATAGTGTATCCGACTGCCTATGGGTTGCAGAAGAGTAGGCTTATAAGCAATCGTAGTTAATAAATAAGAGTAAATATTTATTTCTCACTTATATAGTGGTATCTAGCCGTGCAGATAGTTTTGCTTTAATTTGTTAATTTGAGATATCTGCAGATTTCTGCTGCCACACCAATACAACAGAGGCGAATGGAACTTTGTTTTGTGGGTTTTCACAGCTTTGAAAAGGGTAGAGGTTAATGACAAGTGTTTGATAAAACTCAATCACAATATTTAGTGTAAAAGTAAATCTCACCAGGTGAAATCCTGTCTGACTGGCTTTTTTTTGTCTGCTAACGTTACTGTATGCAGTTGCATTTTACAAAGTCACCTAACTTTACTTAAAGCGAACCTTTTCATGCTACCAAACTTTACTCCTTAGACGCTACAGTGTCATGATTATCTGTTCAGCAGGCTTGCTGGTTTTCTCCATTTTTGAGTTAGCAAAGAGTATAATAGCCTTGTAAGTTTACTGATAAAGAAACAGGACATGCTATGGGTCAGACTGACCCCTCACGGGAGTACAAAGTACATCCTGTTATGCTTATACACTGAATTGTCACTGAATTCCTCTAGATCATTACCAATCGAATATTGCATTTTTTTCCCCCACGTTCAAACAGTAGTTGGACTCTGGGACTTTCGAATAAAAGGTGAACGCCCTAGCATGAACACGCTAGGAGTGTTTGTGTTCTCCTTACCTCTGATTTTGACATGCCTCATTTCTGTCCTCCTTCACTTCTAGGAATGAACCAGTTTGGTCAGATGGGGATGCCGTCGATGGGCCAGAGGTCTCCTCTTCCTCTTAATGCTCCAATGAACCAGGTTGGCATCACTGTCACCATCTCTAACACAGATTTATTTGGGGTTATATGAATTTAATGCTTAGAAATCACAGATAAATGATTTTCCAGAATTGATACTCAGCCCTCCTAAAGGTTAGGACAAAGTTGTTTTTCTAACCTAAGCACTGTGTATCTCAGCTGTGATTGGTGTAGAGGAGGGTACACAAAAGGCAAAGAAATGAACACCAGAACTACAGTTATATTCAAGTTTACATTTGCATTAAAAAAATCATCTAAAGGCCACGCAACAGTAAATTTGATACTTTATTTGATACTTTTTACTTTATATGACTGTTGGCTGAAATGATGCCTTATATAACGCACACCCCTCTCGTTTCCAGATGGGTATGGGAGCAACGAGGATGGGTCAGCCCAATGCTCCACAGTTACAGAACCAGTACCACCCTCCAGGCCAGTTTCCCGGGTCCAGTCCTGGACTTGGTTCTGGTCCTGTTGGCATGAACCAGCCAGGAGCACAGACTGCTGTGCCACAGGTAAGGGCTATGTGACAGAGTGTCAGTAGCTTGTAACATAAAGAGGAGTTTGATTGCAAAGGGGAACCATTTTTTGCAAAAGCAGACAAAGACAAAAAAACCTGCTGAATGAATGCAAATGAGGACAAATATAGGCATCAACTCTCAGAGCAGCTTTGTGGAAATTGATGGATAGTGATGAATACTGTGTAATTAACTAAACTGTCTTCTGGCACATAATTCATGACCGCTGTGAGAGATGGATTGCATTTCTTTATTGGCTCAATCTGGAAATTTTAAGACTAATTATTTATGTTTTTGGCAGTCTTCCCAATTTTTAACTAATTCACTTTATAGGTTTCAAAGAGACTGATTGGAAATAAAGTTGTTGAGACTCAGGAGTTCTAGAGTTGTGTACCTGGTAAAACCCTTTGCTATAATGAGTCAGACCCATGTTGTTGTTCATTGTCTCTCTTATAATCTGAAGATCCATCCAAAGTTTCTGTAAGAAAGATTTCTAACCTCTGTGTCCTCTTGTCTGTAGCAGAACCAGATGTCAACGCCACCTTCCCTCCCAGTCAGCAGCCCTGCAGCACAGTCTGCCTCTTCTGCTCCAGGCTCAGCAGCCCCTGTAGGCTCCATGGGGTCTGGTAGTGCCAGTAGAGCTGGGCCTCTTCCCAACATGCCTCCATCCTCCACCCCCACCCAGCCTAACTCATACCCTCACTGCCCACCCATCCGAACAAACTCCCCCTCACCGGCACGCAGCTTAACGCCTCAACCGCATCAAACACCGCCCACGTTACCTCGTTCTCAGACCCCACAGCCACAGACTCCCGGCACACCCCAGCTGCCCTCTCCACAGCACCCCCAGCAACATCAGCAGCAACAACATCAACATCAGCAACAGCAGCAGCAGCAGCTACAACAACAACAGCAACAGCAACAACAGCAGCAGCTACAGCAGCAGCTACAGCAGCAGCAGCAGCAGCAACAGCAGCAGCAGCAACAGCAGCAGCAGCAACAGCAGCAGCAACAGCAACAGCAACAACAACAACAACAGCAGCAGCAGCAGCAACAACAACAACAACAACAACAACAGCAGCAACTACAACAGCAACAACAACATGCTTCGCAGCAGCCATCGGGGCAGGCGGTGAACTCTGAGAAGGCCAATCAGATTCCACAGCAGACTCCTGGGGGTGTGGCTTCCTCAGGCCCCCAAGCAGGTCAAGCTTCTTCGGTGCCTAACCAGAATGCTCAAGTGCCATTGCAGCAGCCGCAGACCCCAGTGAGTAGATCACCCTGCTTTCACTACTTTGCCCACTCGTCTTTGTTTTCCCAACACAGACGAGTAGCTTGGGGTCCTTGATCCCCGTTATACTTGCATGTATGTCTAGTTGTTCTCTAACTTACTCTTAAGCCTGTTTTATGGTTCTGCGGAGGCTCCACGCAGAGCTTTCGCCGTAGCCTATGTGAGTGGCCTGATGTTTATACTTGTGCGCTGGTGTGTGCGTCGAGCCGCCGTGTGTGTGAGTGTGTGATAGAGCGAAGGAGAAGTGAGAGAGTGACGTGTGTCGCTGCGACGTGTAGTTAAATTTTTCGAGAGGTGCACGTCAGGCTACGGCGTAGGGTCGATTCGACGCAGAACCATAAACAGGCTTTACTCGCAGGGATTAAGAAACATGCATTCAAACTAAGACGATTTTTAAAAAAAGGCAAGGAAGTTTAGGTTTTACAAATGAATGGATGGGCTTTAAACTACTTCACTTTCTTTTGAGAATAAACCCTTTTCCTTTCACAAAACAGTGGTTTTAAATGTGTACTTTTTTGGATTCTAACTTACCATTTCTAAACCTCACTATCTGTCTTTTTGCCACAGCTATCCATAAAGCCTTCTCTGACAGGTGATGGTCAGGTGTCCTCTCCCGGCTCGGTCAGCAGCAGTGCAGATCCCAACTCCCAGCTAACCCAGGTGGACGGCCCTGCTCCCAGCCAGGAAGATGTCAAAATGGAGGTGAAGAAGCAGGAGGAGGAGGAGGACGAAGGGGCTGACACCGAAGGAGAGGGCAAGGGGAAGATGGGCAAGGGTCAGCATGACGTGAAGGCGGAGGAGAAACCAGAGGTAAGATCGTCCACGTCGACTTACTGACACTCTTATGTGGATGTCTGAAAATCCTGTAAAAGTCTTGAAATATCTAAAAATGATGTCAAGATTCAGGCCTTATGGGTTTTGATTCGAGGTCTTAAATGCAGATTTATAAGAATCAGATTGATAAGGAAATCCTTTGGACACTTGAATCTTCCTCTCAGGTAAAGAAAGAGAAGACGTCAGGAGATGGGTGTAAAGGCGAGCCCATGGATACATCTTCGTTCTCAGCGTCATCGTCGGTAGCAACAGGTGAAGACAAGAAGCCGGAGGTGAAGAAAGAGCCCAAAGAGGAAGAGGAGGGGTCAGGGTCGACAGCCAACAGCAGCTCTCCAGCCAGCGCTCAGAGCAAGAAGAAAAGTAAGTTTGGAGCTTCACTCTGTCGTTAATTTTACAGCTACCATTACCTGCACATTAGTCTCGCGTTGCCAGACATATCTTCACAGCGCCGCGGAGTAAGGTCTGGGTCCTCCACACATACATTGCAGGATGGGTTTTCTGTGAATGCCAATAAAGGCACCTTTTCAACTTTTAAATCTCTTTTTGTTTTCTTGTTTTTCCTCCCTCCATCTTTCCCAGTCTTTAAGCCGGAGGAGCTGCGTCAGGCTCTAATGCCCACCCTGGAAGCTTTGTACCGGCAGGACCCTGAGTCCCTTCCTTTCCGTCAGCCGGTGGACCCCCAGTTACTGGGAATACCCGTACGTATTCGAACTAGTAACAAAACTAACCTGGTAAGGGACTGCACTGGCTGCCATTTTGCTTCAACTCCTCTGAAAACGTAGCTTTTTTTTTGTTTGTTTTCCTTTTTCATCTTCAATATTTTTTTCTCCTTTATCATAGTTGTCATATTTTCTGAATTTATTTTAGATCTGCTTCCAGTTTCTTTAATCTTTTAGTTGATTTTTCTCCCATAGCATGTCTGAAGTTAAGAAAATGAGATTTAAGTGTGTGTGTGTTTATGTATGTGTGTGTGTGTGTATTCTCTTTTTTTTAAACTTCTTGTCATTTGTAAATCTAAGCAATGACTCTTATGAACATTTGCCTTTACTTTGATGGAACTGTAGTGAAGGGCAACAAGTAAATGATACATGTAAATGAGATATACAATATTTAAAGTTATTACAAATTATCATTGAAATTTAGGTTTTTGTGCTGACAGCTGTTGATGTAATTTTAATTGATTTGATTTGTGATTTGACCCCCCCCCCCTAAATATAATAATCTAAAAAAAAGTTACAATATTACATGGCCCAAGCATCCATCAGAGTATTATGCTTAATTAATGAATAGCTGTTTGTCTTTCATAGCACTCCAAACACAATAATGGAGACAATAATGGAGACATGTCATCACTATGTATTTTAATGAGCAAAGTCCCAAGGCAGGACATAATTTGCTTCAAGATCCAACAACAGTTCATGAGCCAATTGCTTTCATTTATCACTTTAATTTGTTTGACTTTTGACATCAAGTTTTAGGTTTTAATTTGAATCATGATTTTTGTAGTTTTCATCCCAGTGTTCCATCGCTAGCTTTCTAGTTCAGTTCCTCACCAGTAGTAGTGTGTCGGTGTTCAGGTTGGCGGTGTGTAGAGGTGGGACAATACCTTTTAACCTCATTGCATCGAAATTAGGGGAAAAGAGTACTTGATTCAGTATAAGACTCAGTATGTACTTACATACAGGTACAAATTGTTGTATTGAAAACCGAGCGACAGTGTCCGTCCTCCCACTGCCTCATGCAATATAAAGTTTATTTAATGCCATGATGAGCGAGCACCAGGCTATTGGCTCACCTCTCTACAGGAGCCTCCACAAGTGATGCAACTTTTCCACTGTTGTGTATTATATAACACCATTTTCAGATAAACATTCAACGACTTACATTGAAAATGTAAGTTACTCACAAACGGTAGGATTTCTCAACACTGCAGTGTCGTGATATACATTTGGCTGTAGGTTGACATTGTAATATGCATCACTTGTTTGTTCATGCGAGTGGTTCCATTCAGAGACAAGGGTCTGTTTCCTAACTGTTGTTGCCATGGTGACACCGAGATGGACCCTGCTCTCGCACGTCCTCAAATTTGTTTTATTTTATTTTTTTGGTTGAATCTCCAAAGCCGTTCTTTTTCTCACCCTCTTCTCCGCTTCTTTCTCAAATAGTGTTTTAAGCTAAGATACACATTTATTGAGCCCCAGCAGGGAAATTCTGTTACATAGATAAATACAGATAAGTAGAGAAAGTAACAGATATAAATAATAAAAAGGAACTAAACTAAAATAAAAAAGAATTAAAAAAAAAAAAGAAGGAAACTTTAAAGAGCTTTTGGAGACAGATGACATGATGAAATGAGTGATGCTGTATGTCGTATAACACAGCAGTACAACATAGAATATCATTAAATTTGTGTGTGTGTGTGTGTGTGTGTGTGTGTTAGTATATAGTAAATGAAATTAGTTTAAGAAGAAGCGGAGGGCAGATCAGGGTAAAAGAAAAACAACTTGGAGACTCATCCGTCCGTCTGACATTTGCCTCCTCCAGCACTGTTGGCTTTAACTCTGCCATCATATTGCCACTCATGCTGCTGGCGTTGTTAATGCCAACCACTTTGTTGCCAAAACCAGTAAATCTCTATCTGCCTGTTGCTGTTGCCACTGCTCTGTTCTTCTTGGTTTTGCACCCTAATTGCTTTCTGGGCCTGAAAAGCTTTGTTTGCTTTCAGACTTCAGCAGAGAACCATTCCCTTCAGCTGTTGGACAGTGTTTTTAGCACTGTGTGGCACGATTAGCTACTTTCTAAGACAAATTGATATATACTGATTTTCA
Source organism: Sander lucioperca (assembly GCF_008315115.2). Classification (NCBI taxonomy): domain Eukaryota; kingdom Metazoa; phylum Chordata; class Actinopteri; order Perciformes; family Percidae; genus Sander; species Sander lucioperca. Next base: position 16,707,714 of record NC_050193.1, on the reverse strand, counting down.
CAAGGCTTTGCTTCAGTTGCAATAGGATATGTAAAATGCAATCTCATCTGTAGCTATTTATTTTTAAAATTTTGAGCGGCAGAGGATCGGACAGACTTGTGGCGGTCGCCTGGTCCCTGCTCGCAGTACAGATATGGACTTGACTTTGAATGTAGGGTGCAAAGCAGAGAGCTGTAGGGCAGAAGTTGTCATGTCTCTCTGTTTGCACACGAACCTTCTTCTCTGCAGCGCTCAACAACATTGTCCCCCTGCACCCTCTTCTCTCCCTACTCTGGTCCTGCCTGGTCGACTTCGACACCTTCATCACACCTCCACCTGATGACCCCAACACTGATGATGGTCATGCTCTTCTTCCCCATCTCTCTCACCCTGGTCCCCCGGACTACCAAACCTTCCCACTGTCTCACCCTTCTCAACTTTACCTCGACCTGCAACTCGATTCCGGATGGCGCCCCTCCCTAATCAGGACTACTTTGACATCGTGAAGAACCCCATAGATCTGTCGACCATCAAGCGGAAACTGGACACGGGACAGTACCAAGAGCCTTGGCAGTACGTCGAGGATATCTGGCTGATGTTCAACAATGCCTGGCTGTACAACCGCAAGACGTCCCGCGTCTACAAGTACTGCTCCAAGCTGGCTGAGGTGTTTGAGTCTGAGATCGATCCCGTCATGCAGGGCCTGGGATACTGTTGTGGGAGGAAGGTGAGAGTGTGTGTTTTTTGTTTTTATAAACGCATGTGGTCCCAGAAGAGGAATGGTTTCTTTAGTGAAGACATTTTGCTTTGATTTTTTTTTTTTTTTTTGTTATTTTACTAATTTGTGGTCAGGATTGGGTTTTAAAGAAATAGTTTTGTAGTGACATTTGGGGAAATATGCATGTTTGCTTTCTGGCCAAGAGCTAGATGAGAATATTGATACCACTCTCATGTTTGCTTGGTAAAAATGAAGCTATAGCCAGCAGCTGTTGAGCTTAGCTTAGAATATTGACTGGGAACGGGGAGACTGCTAGCTTGGCTCTGTCCAAAGATCTGCATTCCAGCACCTCTTAAGCTCATCGATAGGTAGGTAAAGAAATGGGTAAGACAAACAAGACCAACAAAACATGTTAATTAGTGAGCTTTAGCAGTGCAGGTTGTTGGATTTTGTAACTTTTGGACAGAGCCAGACTAGCTGCTTCTCTTTGTTTCCAGTGTTTATGCTAAGCTAACCAAGCTGCTGGCTGTAGTCTAATATGTAACAGACACTTGGAGAGTGGTATTGATCTTCTCATCTACCGTAAGAAGAAAGTAAAGAGTAGTTCCCAAAATATCTAACTATTATAAGAGCTTAGATTAGGGTAAGGTTTAGGTTATGCGTGACCACATAAATGAGTCACAGAAGTCGTACTAACATGCAAGTGTGTTTTGAGCTATGAGTTTGTCGTCATTGTGGATCAAAGTACTGTATGCTTGTGTGAGGAGTGTATTTATGAGATGCGTTTTCCTCAGATAACAGGTCTGCAAACAACTTCTCTTTTTTTGTCTCTTTATTGTTGCAGTATGAGTTTTCCCCCCAAACTCTATGCTGCTATGGAAAACAATTATGCACCATCCAACGTGACGCTGCTTATTTTAGCTACCAGAACAGGTAAGGGCTTTCGATACATTGGAACGCACGCAGATAGCCTTCAGAAAGTATTGTCGACATTTAGACATTTGCTGTGAAAATGCAGCCAAGGAGATCAGCTTACAGTATGTGTCTTGTTGTATTTTGCACATTGATTATATTTTCTACATGCAATCAGTGCAATCACAGATGAGTTTTAATTTGGCTTCCAATGGTTACAATGGCAACATTTTCCATCTTCATAGTTCAACGTTTTAATTTTCATTATGTGGTCATTCATAAAGTGGGCTCCTGTCTTCTTCAGTAGTTATTCTTTATTTGTTGCACCATTGTTTCCCACTGAGTAAATTTACGTGCACAACACATGACGGCTTGTGTTTTCTGATAAATTTGCATAAATAAACAGAGGGCGGGGGGATCCATTCTCACCACCAGAAGAAAGGTTCCCACTTTTTAAATGAACTAAAAGGATGATGGGTCTCTCGTTGCTTTGCCATTTATTTTTTTCCTCATCCACCCTATCATGTTCAGAGACTCGTATCCTCACCCCCCCTCCTCCTTCACAGCTCCTAGTGGTCTCTCATGTTGCTGTAATGTTGTTGTTGTTTACCACTGGACGTCTGACGCTAATCTTTGCTTTGCCTTGGCTCTCTGTCCTCTGTTGGTTGTTCACATCCTGTCCGTCCCTCCCTCCTCCATGTCCCCCCCCCTCTCCCTCTCTGTCCCCTCCATTGTCCTCGTCTGACCTGTAACGATTTATTTCACGCTTTTTTAATATTCATTTTGACCTCCCTTCCCCATCTCCGTCCCCCCCCTTCCCTTCTCTCCCTCCTTTTTTAACGCTTGTGATGTCTGCATTGGCCTGTTTTGGTGTGACCAATCATCCACTCCAAAATTTATGCGCAAAATCAAAACACCCGCCCACACAAAAACCCTGCATCACGATTGGCTGCTTCCTCCTGGCGACGACCTACCTTGCCCTCTGCCTCCTCCTGTGTGTGCGCCCCCTGGCCTGTCCTGCCCTGCCCTGATTGGCGGCTGCTTCTTCGTGCCCTCTCTGTGATTGGCTGTGCTGATGACGAATGGTGTAGTTCACCAAAATATGGGCTTCTTGCTGACAGGTACCACTTCTGTGAGAAGTGTTTCAACGAAATCCAGGGCGAGAGTATTTCCTTGGGGGACGACCCCTTGCAGCCTCAGACGTGAGTACCCTCAAAATCCTGCCTTCCTCTCACACACAGCTCTCCCACCCCCCATCAAAACTGAGAGGTTCTCAAGTAATGCTTGTCCAGACGAGCAGTTATGCAATTCTGGTATTAGAAGCATCAAAGATTGAATGTGCCAGCTGTTATAAGCTCTCCATTCTTTGAATATCTAATCCCCAAACTCTTGTTTAATAAGACACCACACAAGCATTAATTTAGGGTTAAGATAAGATGAACCTTTATTGATCCAGCATCCAAGGACAGCAATAGTACAGATAGAGAAAGTGAAAAAGAGAAATAAGAGGTATATAAAAAAAAAACTAAACTAAAATAATAGAAATAAAAAATACAACATTTACAAGAGCATATGGAAACAAAGATAGCAAAATAAAGTGACAGTGGTTAGGATGTGACCTTTTTTATTTCCCCTTAAGTACTTTTAGGGTAAGAAAAATCATCTTATTATACTTATCATAGTATTGTTTGACTGACAGTGTCACATATATATTCGGTAGCAGCTTATTCCAGTCAGTCATTGAAGCTATATGGTGTTTACACTGAGTGAAATATTCAAACCCGAGGCTTGTTTTTTTATGGCTGCACCACTTCATCAAATTGAAATATTAAACTGTAGACATCTTGTGCATAATTTCTCCCAACGCGTTACATATTTGGTATGTTTGGGAACTTTTGGGATCTTTGCTAGAATTCTGAAGTAAAGTTCTGTTGAGCTGCAGCCGTTTAGTTGAATTAATTAGCAACTATTTTGATAATGGGTTAAGTCATTTTTTTGAAGTAAAAATGCCAAACATTCCCTCGTTCCAGCTTCTCCTGTGTGAAGATTTGCTGCTTTTCTCTGTGTTATATCCATGTAAATTAAATGTCTTTGTACTGTTTGTTGGACAAAATAAGACATTTGATGACATCACCTAGTGCTCTGTGAAAGTGGACATTTTTCACTGTTTTGTAACCTTTTATAGTCCAAACAGATTGATCGATAATGATAATAACCAATGGCTCAGCTATAGTTTTGACTGGAGATTGCCATTTGGTTGAAATGTTTAAAATAAATCTAAAACAATACATAAGATAAAAGAAAACTTGAATACATAAAGTCCTCTTTTCTTATTGGGTGATTTCATCTTTGTCATATAGTTTAATTCTTTCAGTATTTCACATCACCATCATATAGTAGCCATGTTATATTTAAAACTCTTACTCTGACAAGAGTTCACTTCTCTTATCTTAGGCATGGGATAAATAATCAGTACGTAGTGCTGAAATATATATAATATTTATTTGTGGGCACATTATTTATTTCAATACACATTTTTATGAATTGAAGATATTGGATTCTGCACGCAGCCTGGAGTCATAAAGCTACAGTAAATGTTATAAAACAAACTGAGCATATCCTGACAGTACTACATATCTGTGATAATCTGTGAACAAATCACGTTCCTCTGCCTTCTCCTGGCGCTCCTAGTGGCATAAGGAAAACAACCAATCGGAGCAGAGGAGTCTAACGCGGTATCAATGACTGCTGCTGAACTGCTGTTAAACTGTAAAACTAAGTAGCGCTGATCAAATATGAATCAGGATTATGTTATGTTGCATAGCCTATTTCAAGCTTTAAATGTTTTCAGAAACCTATGTTGGTGTACTCTTTACTTGTAATATGAGAATGTTTGTTTTAACCAGTGCTGTGATTTTAGCTTAACTCTTCAACATTTGATCAGTGCTGCCTAGTTTGACAGTTTGCAGCAGTTCATAATTCATTGATGCTGCGTTAGAGACTACTCGGCTCTGATTGGTTGCTAATCTTCGGGCGCGATGGAATCTTGCAAATGCCATTAGGAGCACTAGGAGGTGGCAGAGGAACGTGATATTTATAAAAAAAAATTTTGGCAGATAATCTTTTTCGTGTGCTACAGTCAGGATATAGTGACAGTTTCAGCAAATATGATAAAAAAAACTTTCTTTTTATAAAAGTGACCTACTGCAGCTTTAAGAGGATTACCTTGTGTCTGTTGCAGTGGTTTATTTTCTGATTTTTTTTTTCCCCACAGGTCCATCAACAAAGAGCAGTTCCAACGGAAGAAGAACGACACACTCGACCCTGAGTTGTATGTTCGCTTCTTATTTCTCTTTATAATTATTTCGCACCATCTCTGTGATGATGGAAGATCAATGATTTTATGTATTTAGTTAAAATTGCATCTTGCTTTTAGATAAAAAAAAATTTGAGCCATTTGAATTAGGTTATATTATATATAAATAATGTGAGTTATTATATTGGCTGTCTCTTGTCTCCTCTCCCTTCTCAGACTTGTGGAATGTAATGACTGCGGTCGTAAAATGCACCAGATCTGTGTCCTGCATCATGATACCATATGGCCGTCGGGGTGAGCCAGCTATCAAACACACATTCTGTACATTCTGTTACATGGCTGGGTCTGGTGGGGGGGGGGGGGGGGAAGTGGCCTTTTGTATTCATTGAAAAGCTTTAGAATAATCCAGATCATCAATAAATGTAGTGAAAACAGTTCAGTCCTAACACACATGAATACACATTTCCATGTAGCTTTAGATGTGCTGTGTTAAGATAATTGTTAAGAAAGCTCACAAAGTTTCAACATATTGAGGTGCAATTCGGACAAAGTGTTGAAACTGAGAATATGTATGAGACTTGGTCAGGACAGAACATGTCAACAGATGTTCATGCAAACAAAGTTCTGCAGCTCGAGTGTAGAGTAAGTCCCTAATTCCCTAAAGTTTGATCTCCCTTCATGTGTGGTCTGTTTGTAATTAAAAGATGCAAGTAATTACAGAGTCATTAAAGCGGTTTAAAGAAAGGCAGACTGACATGAAAGAATGAAGTCTTCTCTTGATTAAAGCCACTTAATCATTCTCATTGGTGTTGATTGTGACAGGGCTGAATGTAACTTGCAAATGTAACATTCACTATTTACTTTCTCCCCAACCACAGCTTTGTATGTGACAACTGCCTCAAAAAGGCCAATAAGACGCGGAAAGAGAACAAATATGCATCCAAAAGTAAGTGGATTAATGCTGAGCTACAGGCTTATTTCATGTCTTGTGTTTCGCGGCCCTGCCTGCCTCCTTTCCTTCGTTTAGACTGTCATTGTGTTTTTGCTTTAATATCAACATTTAAAACAAGCTCTTTACTTTCTATTGGATATTTACAAATCATTCCACTCCCTAATACTTTTTAAGGGTTTTTGGGGCTCAAAATCAGTCATCAGGATTTGTGCTTTTGACTGAGACCAATGTATGATATTAAATGGAATACTCCAACATTTTGGGAAATACACTTATTAGATGTCTTGCCAAGAGTTGGGTGAGAAGATTGATACCACTCGCATGTCTCGACGTCACCGTGAGTTTGCAAGGCAACCGGCAGAGACTCCAAAAATGGCCAGGCACATTAACTTCGTAAAACCACAACATGTGGTTTTTACACTTCAGTTTTTGTACAGATTAAACAAACAAGATACAACAATACATTATTAGTGAGCTTTAAAGGTGCTGGTAGTTTTGACAACAGAAATGTTGATCTGTTCCTTTTAAACTTTAGCTGCTGCACTTGTGTGGAGCTCTGTTTACGGGCTGATGAGGAAAATGACCTGTTAATTGTGTGTAGTCAGATACGAGATCTGTCCCTCCACTGTTAAAAAAAAAAGCCCTTCTATAAAAGTCCAGGCAGAGGGTGATAATGGTGATAAAATGGCTATAGTTACAAGTGAAGTTAGCATAGACACATACAGTACATATCACTCACATCTCTCTTGTCTTTTCCCACCCTTCTCTGTATTCCACCTCTCTTCTTTTATCCTTCATACTGTCTTTTGCAGGACTTCCTCAGACCAAGTTGGGGTGCTATTTGGAGACACGAGTGAATGATTACATCAAGCGGCACAATCTCCCTGAAGCTGGCGATGTCACCGTCCGTGTGGTGCATGTCTCAGACAAGGTGGTCGAGGTCAAGCCGGGCATGAAGTCCAGGTAGGAGGGAGGGAGGGAATATATATTATATATAACATATTTAGGATGATGGCTTTTAGTTCCCACCAATACATTTTTTTTACTAAATACAGTAAAGTCATTGTGTTGTCTAGGTAATTTGAAAAAGTAAAATATATAATATTAGTGCCCATTCATAATCCATTTCGGAAAATTCACCAGTGTTTTTCACAAAACTTGGATTCCATAGCCGTTTTCCTCACCCTGGCTGTTTTTTCCCTCCAGGTTTGTCGACAGTGGAGAGATGTCGGAGTCATTCCCCTACAGGATGAAAGCCCTGTTTGCATTTGAGGACATCGATGGAGCGGATGTGTGTTTTTTTGGCATGCACGTTCAAGAGTACGGCTCAGACTGCCCGCCTCCCAATCAGAGACGAGTGTACATCTCTTACCTGGACAGCGTGCACTTCTTCCAACCTCGAGTCATCAGAACTGGTGTCTACCACGAGATCCTGATAGGCTACCTGGAGTATGTCAGGAGGCAGGGGTAAGAGAAAAGTTTAGTCTCAAACTAGAGATGGTCCGATACCATTTTTTGCTTCCAGATTCTGATACCTGAACTTGCGTATCGGCCGATACCGAGTACCGATCCGATATCAGTGTGTCATATATTTTATTATGTTTTAACATCTACATACTACTATCCCGGTATGGATGTGATATGATTTCTATCTTTGTCAGTCTGGCTCAGGTTAAACTCTTTGTGAAACATGAACAATGAACGCCCCAGAACTTTCTTTTATTATCCAGTCAGTTATAACGGAGAAAGAACATAAACTACTTTTACATAAATTTTCTTGAGGGCTTTATTGCGTGATATCGGATCGGTGCATAAACTGCAGTACTTCCCGAAACCGATACCAGCGTTTTAGGCAGTATTGGAGCTGATACCGATACCAGTATCGGTATCGGAACATCTCTATCTCAAACATAATGCTTGCAAGAGACCCAAACTAAGCAGCTGAAATCAGTTCTGAGATTTCTCTAAATAGAAACTTAAGCATTATAGCTACACAGGTGTTTAAATATGAGCCCAGTATGCAGTGAGAAGTGTGTTCATTAAGATAAGTTTATGGTAGCTACGGTGTTCCCGGCGCAAGATGCTGGCGCCACAAAATGACGTCACCACGGCTGTCGTTTCCAACACAAAGGCTCCGCAAGCTGTCGGGGCACATGGTCGTGCACCTCTGAATTTTTGTAACTACCGCCCCCTGCGCTTTCAGTTCAACACGGTCGGCTGGGAAGAGCAGGTTCGCCAAACATCTGTGTGATTCTCCATGTACAGACCACAGGGAGTCAAACAGCCTTAAATATGTGGTCAGAGAGAGACACCACACTGGGAAAAGAAGAAACCTTTTGCTGGAGGGTATGGGAAAAACATGAGAGATCGTTTTGTCAAAGCTAAAAAAAAAAAGAACGGCTTCATGGAAAGTGTTCTTAACAGTGTTACTGGCAGACCGTCATTTCGATTTGAAGATGGACAGTCATATTAATGATTAGAGGAGATAAATGTAATGTTCCGCGGTACGTCGGTGATTATCGTGGATATGTTTACTATTGTTGCCAGGCAGTCTGCTTTCCTCAACTTCCACTTCTTCTCTACTACTTGCTCTTTCACAGATTATTTAGTTTGTACTCCCTCTGGTGTTTCGGAGAATAACGCACAGAACAATGCCTTAAGCATGAACGTCTCCGTGCATGCTCATAGCGCGCGCCATCTACGGAGGCCCGCGCTAGTATATCCACGCCTCAGGCTTTGCGTTCCAGGCGCTGCTACAGACCGCTTTCAGTGCATGAAAATGAGGAGCAGGCAGATGGAATGTAAAATATATATATATATATATATATCTATATCTATCTCTATCTCTCTCTCTCTCTCTCTCTCTCTCTCTCTCTCTCTCTCTCTCTCTCTCTCTCTATCTATCTCCACCCATTTACCTCTTTTCTATTGAACACAACGCCATGTCTCCCTGTGTCAGGTATACAACGGGTCACATCTGGGCCTGTCCACCCAGTGAAGGGGATGATTACATCTTTCATTGTCACCCAGCGGACCAGAAGATCCCCAAGCCAAAACGGCTGCAGGAGTGGTACAGGAAGATGCTGGACAAGGCTGTTGCTGAGCGTATCGTCCACGATTACAAGGTGAGAATTGCTTTCAGTTTAGCTATTGTACCAACGATGTGAGCTAGTGCATTAATCACTGCAGAAAACCGTCACGTCCCAAGACATTGACTCATCCATAGTCCCTAACGTTGTCAGACTGTGGCACAATATGAAGACTTGTCTTTCTTTTGTAATTTTTACTCTTAAAAACCTGTCACAAACCTCTTACGAACCCTGTCACAAATATACGTCAAAAACCTCAAAAGTATGTTTTGCTAAACTAAAAAAAAAGAAAAGCTAATAAGGACATTAAAGGCATTATAAGCATTTGAACCCTTATCTCTTTGTCCTTCAGGACGTCTTCAAGCAGGCAACAGAGGACCGGCTGACCAGTGCCAAAGAGCTGCCATACTTTGAAGGTGACTTCTGGCCCAACGTACTGGAAGAGAGTATCAAGGAGCTGGAGCAGGAAGAGGAGGAGAGAAAGAGGGAGGAGAACAGTACCTCCAACGAGAGCACAGATGTGAGTAGAATAAGAGTCCACATGTAATCATCACTTCCAGGATCACAAAAAATGGATGTTTGTCACGGCAGTGCTATGTATTGAAACTGACATTAAAACATTTTCAGATCACAAAAGGAGACAGCAAGAATGCCAAAAAGAAGAACAATAAAAAGACAAGCAAGAACAAGAGTAGCATGAGCCGAGCCAATAAGAAGAAACCAGGGATGCCCAATGTTTCCAACGACCTTTCCCAGAAACTCTACGCCACCATGGAGAAACATAAAGAGGTATGCAAGTCTAATTTGATTATAGCAATAGCTGGCTACTCTTTTATTTGATTATATCATCGGAGTTAGCATGTTGACTCCACTCTGTGAATGCAGATTGTTAAAATTCTGCATTTTTAAGCAGCTGTCGCTGTTGCACCGGTGTTGCGGCTGTATTGAAATATTCAGCTGTTGTATTGCAGACTAGGTTCAGCTTAAGGGGGTTTGTGAGCAGTTTCCAGAACAGAAGTACTCAATATCCAGAAAATGCAGAAAAATGCAATTCAAAAGACAATGGGTTTATTGGGGTCTCAAAGGGTTAAAGAGGCTATAATCGATATTTTTTTTATATCAACAATGGATCACGATGTGGCCGGGTTGGATCAGTGGGTAGAGCAGGCGCACATATACTTGAAGGTTTATACCTCGACGCAGAGGTCCAGGGTTTGAATCCGACCTGTGACGATTTCCTGCATGTCTTCCCTCTCTCTCCCCTTTCTCACCTAGCTGTCCTGTCAAATAAAGGTGGAAAAGCCCAAAAAAATCTTAAAAAAAACAAAACAATGGATCACAAATACTTGTCTGTGAAAGGTAGTGATGAAGGTAGTCGTAGTGATAAACCCACAGAGATAAAAATTCAGAGATAGAACTTCAGTAATAGGATTTTCCTGAACGTACGTATTAATCTAAACTCAAATTTTATAAAAGCCTGTCTGTACGTGCAAGGCCTGGTTCACACTTCTTACAGCTGATCCTCTCCACTCTTAATTCCCAGGTGTTCTTTGTCATCCGCCTCATTGCTTGCCCCACCGCCAACTCGCTGCCCCCCATCACTGACCCTGACCCCCTCATGGCCTGTGACCTGATGGATGGCCGCGATGCCTTCCTGACTTTGGCCAGGGACAAGCACCTGGAGTTCAGCTCTCTCAGGAGGGCCATGTGGAGCACCATGTGTATGTTGGTGGAGCTGCACAACCAGAGCCAGGACCGCTTCGTCTACACCTGCAATGAGTGTAAACACCACGTGGAAACCCGCTTCCACTGCACCGTCTGCGAGGTGAGAATTGAGACTGTTTCTTTAGGTGTAACAGTTGCACAATGCGCAACAACAAAATATTGCAAAAAAGGCTGTTTGGGTGGGCATGTTGCTGTAGGGTACGGGTGAAAAGATGAAGGATGAAGCCGTTTTTAAGGCGTATCAAAAGCCAAGACGACACAAGATTTAAGACAGGACTGCACAAAATTTTGTTCATAAAACTTAGTTTCACATGAAAGTTTTAAGTGTATTAATTAATCCAGTGCTCGGGTTCTAATTTATTGTCCCCATCTCTCTGTTTTTCCTTTCATTCTCCAGGACTATGACTTGTGCATCACCTGCTACAACACTAAAGGTCACGAGCACAAGATGGATAAGCTGGGGCTTGGACTGGATGACGATAGCAACAACCAGGCAGCAGCAGCTACCCAGAGCCCCGGAGACTCTCGCCGTCTCAGCATCCAGCGCTGTATCCAGTCACTGGTCCACGCGTGCCAGTGCCGCAACGCTAACTGCTCCCTGCCGTCCTGCCAGAAGATGAAGCGCGTTGTTCAGCACACAAAAGGCTGCAAGCGCAAGACAAATGGCGGCTGTCCCATCTGCAAGCAGCTCATTGCTCTGTGCTGCTACCATGCCAAACACTGTCAGGAGAACAAATGTCCCGTCCCGTTCTGTCTGAACATCAAGCAAAAGCTCCGGCAGCAGCAGCTGCAGCACAGGCTCCAGCAGGCCCAGATGTTACGGAGGAGGATGGCCAGCATGCAGAGAGTGGGGCAGGCAGCCGGAGGGCCACCGGGAGGACCTGTAGGACTTCCATCGCCAGGGAACAATGGTACCACGGCACCCAGTACCCCAACCTCTGGTGGAACCCAACCTCCAACACCCCAGACTCCGACTCAGACCATGCCTCCAGTCACGCAGCAGGGAATGGGCTCTGGACCTGGAGTTCAGCAGCAACAGCAGCTGGGTGGAATGCCCCCACAAAGTGCCATGCCTTCTCAACACCCCCTTCACCACCAGTTCCAGCAGATGGCAGGTGGAGGAGGCGGGGCTGGGGGGATAATGAGCTCTCCCCAACATCAGCAGCAGATGCTTCCTCAGGGCCAGCAGCAGCAGCAAATTGGAGCCGGGACCAACCCCCAACAACTCCATCAGCACCCCAACAATTTGCCTCCATATGCCAGCAGACCCCCGGGCTCCTCCCCGATCCATCAGTCCCAGGGCAAACCGGTCCTTGGCTCTGCAACACCGCCCCAGCAGCAGCTTGGTGGGAGTGTTGGGGGCCAACAGCCTCTGAGCCAGGCCCAGGGCCAGCCATCCCTTCCACAGCAGCAACAGCAGCCCACCTCTGGCCCTCCACCGGCAGCAGTAGAAATTGCCATGAAGATCCAACAGGTAGCCGATGCTCAGAGGAAGATGGCTCTTCAGAGACAAGCAGCTCAGGCAGCTGCCGGCTTGATGCCTCCTCACCCTCACCATCAACAGGGTCAGGGTCAACAGATGGGCATGGGGCACCCAGGGGCTGCAGGGATGGTCGGAACCCAGGGTATGCCTCCACAGACCCAAGCAGCAGTGGTAGCTTCCCGGGCCCACATGGATCAACAACAAGGTGCTCCACCAGGGATGATGGTTGGTGCTGGTGGGCCCCTGCAGCAACCCCCTCAGCAGGGTAACCTGCCCCAGGGCCATCTGCCCCCTCAGGTACAGCTTCAACAGCAGAGGATGGGTGTTCCACATCAAAACCCTCAACAGCAGCAGCAGTGGTCAGGCCAGGGGATGCCACCTCAGCAGAGGCAAACTATGATGAACCAAATGAGCCATCCAGCCATGATGGCAGCTCAACAGCAACAGCAGCAGCAGCAACAACAACAGCAACAGCAGCAACAACAACAGCAGCAACAACAACAACAACAACAGCAGCAACAGCAGCAGCAGCAGCAGCAGCAAATGCAACAACAACAGCAACAAGCTCAGGGCCATGCTGCCTTGATGAATATGGTACAACAGCAGCAAGGTGCTGGTGGTGGGATCCCAGGAGGAGCTGTCCCTGGAATTACTGGTGTCCCCGGGGCTGGTGTTGCTGGTGGGAACATCCCCCAGGCAGCCCTTCAGGAGCTGTTACGGACTCTCCGCTCGCCTAGCTCACCACTCCAGCAACAGCAAGTCCTTAACATCCTGCGATCTAACCCACAGCTCATGGCTGCTTTCATCAAGCAGAGGGCCTCAAAATACAAGGGGGTTCAGGGGGGCCCAGGTGGTGTACCTGGAGGTCCTGGTCCCACAGGGGGTCCTGTTGGTAATGTCATGGCAGGAGGGGGCCCACAGATGAACATGAATGCTACAGGTGGCGGCCAGCCAGGGATGCATATGGGGGGTCAGGGAGGGACAAATGTCAACATGACCACTATGGCCCAGCTACAGCAGCAACAGATACAACAGCAGCAGCAACAACAACAACAACAACAACAACAGCTACAGCAGCAACAACAACAACAGCAGCTACAACAGCAACAGTTACAGCAACAGCAGTTACAACAACAGCAGCAGCAGCAACAGTTACAACAACAGCAGAGGCCACTGCTCAGCAGTTTACAACAGCAGCAAGTGGCAGCTCTCCAGCAGCAACAACAGCAGCGGCAACAGCAGCAGCAGCAGCAAGGGGGAGGAGGAGTTATGCAGGGCCAGGGGCCACAGATGGCAAATATCAACAGTCCCCAGTTTAGAGAGCTGCTGATGAGACGGCATCTCCAACAACAGCAGCAGCAGCAGCAACAACAGCAGCAGCAGCAACAACAGCAGCAGCAGCAAATGGGAGTAAATCATGGTCAGTTCCAGCAGCCACAGCCACCACAGGGGCAAAGCTACATGGGACAGCCTGGAATGCAGCCTCCTACAGTGGGACAGGGACCACCTGGAGGTCCACCTCATGGCCCCCAGCAGCCCGGTGGTCCCCCAGGCCAGCAGGGGCAGGGTTACCCTGGGTCGGTGACGCAGCAGCAGGTCACAGCTGCACTACAGCAGAGGCTCCAACACCAGCACCACCTCCAGATGCAGCAGCAGAATGCCATGGCTGGCCTGCCAGGGAGTGATGCAGGGCCAGGTGGAGGAGGTGTAGGAGGTCCTCAGCAGCCACCTCAGGGCCCTCAGCCCACTCAAAGTGGCCCCCCACCTCCATCTTCTCAGGCTCTGCTCCAACAGGCCCTCCACCAGAGGCTGCTCCAGCAGCAGCAGCAGCAGCAGCTCCAGCAGCAGCAGCAACAGCATCAGCATCTGGGCCCTGGGGGGTCACCAGCCCAGCACAGCAATCCCATGAGCCCTCAGCAGCCACAGCAGATGTCCCAGTCCCCACACCCACACCAACACCTGTCCACATCGCTAGCTAACCAGGTGCGATCCCCACAGCCTTCACCCAGACCCCAGTCCCAGCCGCCACACTCCAGCCCGTCCCCGCGCATGCAGCCCCAGCCCTCCCCACATCACATCTCCCCCCAGATGCAGACGGGTTCCCCACACCCAGGCCACCTGAACCAGCACCACCCGGGCATGGTGGTTCCTCCACAGCAACAGCCAACGAGCCAGCAGCAGCAACAGAACTCTATGGAGCAGTTTGGGTCAGACCAGAGCGGCATGCTGTCTCAGCTGAGTGGCATGGCTGGTCTACACGGGCCGGGGGGCAACGGTCAGGACCCGCTTGGCCAGAATATGAATCACAACTCTTTAGACCTCATGTAGGAATTCTACTTAACGTGTCAAGTTGAGCTGAAACGCTCTGTGATTCTTCGCACAAACTGCACTCACCCAGGACAGTGTTATTGTTATTACTTAGCCTTTCTTTTTTTATACTATTATTAAATGTTATTTAAAATGTTCTCAATAAAGATGCATTGAACTGAACTTCCTATGGGAGATGAACAATAAATCAAGCAGTCGTTAAAGAAATTAGAATAAATGAATTGTAAGTTATTGCTGTTAATATATTTTTTTGCCAATTGTGGACAAAGAGGGGGATGGTTTCTCTAGCACCCCCCCTCACCCCCACCTCTTGCTGAATACAAGAAAGGTGATATTTTCGGGGTTTTGGGGGTAAATAAGAGTACTTTTTTTAAGAAATGTTTTTAAGATTTTAAAAGTGGTCAAGAATTAAAGATGAAATGATTTAATGCAAAGAACTTTTTTTATCGGTTTCGTTACCCCATCTTTCAATCTGTCTATTTCTGTTTTGCAGAGTGATGTGGATTGTTATTAATGTAAATCCAAACATGATGCATATCTTCATTTTTTTTAAATGTCTGGGTTTGCTTTATTTATTTTCTTTTGGGGGGTGGGGTGGGGGTGTTATGTTCCCTGAGACTGCTACAATTCGTATAGAAATATATTTTTGTTATGACTGTTATGATGGGGGTAGTGGATATTTCATTTCACTTTAGATGTCTTTAGTTGGGTCTGCCCAGGTGGGAATAATTAAATGTCAGTGTTTTATTGCAGTGGTTGGGGGTCTGCTATGAGTTTGACATGTTGAACGGACATTGTGACGTCCCGGCCTGCTTCTGTATTGGACATCGGTCACGCTGGAAGGGACTCCTCCCTCGCAAACCTGCAAGCCCTCTCCCTCGAATGTGTGTGCACTCCTTCCTTTTAAAGACCCTTAATATGGATCAGTGGAGGCTTGGGGAGGGGGGGTGCATACCTGTGTGCCTGAAACATTTTGAGTACATGGGCTGGGATGTGAAAAAATGGGTGGGGTGGGCTCCTTCTTAGTGTTTTTAGAATTCCGCTGTTTGGCATAAACAGAGGATTTTGATCCAAATGAACTGTGTTGCACAGAAAAGAGGAAGAAAGGAGGAGATATGAGCAGTCTGTGTCTGTCTCTTTCTGCCTCGTCCCCTTTGCTGCTCCCCTTGGACTTTAAATCCTACCCTACCCCCTCCTCTTCCTCCTCTGGAGGAAGTTGCTCTCCCTCCCCTCAAACTCCATCCTCTTTATCTTTCTGCTAAGAACTTTGGGAGTTTAATTTAATATTTTTTACTGTACAAAGGAAACACAAACTGTGGACTCAAATACTGTTTTTTATAATAAAATGAAAATTACCAACAGTGACGCGTCCTGCATGTGGCTGTGTGTATTTGGTGAATATGAGACGTACAACGAATAAGGTCTACCTTTTTAAAAAAGACATTGGGCCTGTATCACAAAGTCGCAGTCGGTTATTCACCTGTCCTTTGGCCTAAGCTCTGTTTCTCCAGTATCGTGCAGCTGGCTCCCTTTTAACTGAGGTGGATCACCTTGATTATTCTGCACAGCTAACCTGTTCCGGATCAGATCAAAACCTGCCAGCGGCCCGGCCGTTGAATGATCAAATCACAGTAAAACGAGTCGTCATTCCTACAGGGACAGAAACAGTCTTACATTAGGTAGTGTCACGTATTTTATAATACCGTACTTTGTTCATCATGACTAAAAAAAGAAAAGAAAAAAATAATTCAATTTTTAATTAACCTGTTTGTTTTTTTGTGGATCTGCAAATACATTGTATTTATTCTGTAAGAAAATTTGATTAGTAACCCTAAAGTTTGAAAACCAAAAGCCCCACTATATACAGTATATGGTCTTTGGATTTAGACCCCTGTGATCGTGATCACAGCTGGTGAGCAGGAAAAAGTAAATGCCAGCACTGACATGATGCTCACTGATCTTGTGATTTCACATTATAACCTGTTAATTTTCTCTTTTCCAGCTCAACCACAATTCCAAATTCACAATAGGTCAACTTTAAGTAGCATGGTAGAATTCTAAATTATGTTTCCTGTTAGTGTGTACTGTGTGTACCCCCCCCCCCCTCCCACTTCTACTGCTGTACTTCAGGCATACTGAGCCTATGATTCAGAGACTATTAACTTGCACTCGATGGCGTCACTTACAGTAATTTGTCTTTTCTGAGAGCAACACGCCCTCTAGTGGTGGCACATGGCAGTATGATTGTTCACTATCAAGGCAGTAATAGTGGATGCATAACACATTCAGCATTACTGTATTGTTACTGCACATTTTACCAGAGTTTAAGTGAAATAGCTGGTTTTAAAAAAAAGTACAGAGTTGCATCTTTCAGAGTAAAAATTAGCTTAGATTTAATATTTTAGATCATTAGGGTTTAAACAGGCTGAGAAACAGAGCTCACATAAGCAGCAAGTTTCTGATGCTTACAGGAAGTCGACATTTGCACATTTTCCCCACTTGGGTGCAGTACCCGCTGCTTCAGTAAAAACTCACTTGAGTAAAATTAGACTTTAAATATACTCAGGTGCTCAACTTTACCCTTAATTAAAACAAATACATTTAATAAAACTGGGCTACGGTGTGTTTCAAGAGGTAACTTTGGGATTTGGGGCTCTGTTTACCGCAAAACAACTCTTTAAAACAAGTCCAACTGGGTTGCACAAAAAGCTATCTTAATGCGTCTGCATTTGTACATCAGGACTGTCTTCGTGCTTTCAGTACTCCAATACACTGTCTAAAGTAAAATAACTACATAAGACATGTCTTTTTGAAGTTGTGCTGTGAGGTTTCTGCTTTTTCCCCTCGATGTGAGGCATCCTCAACCTGCTATCTGATATTTAATGTACATAAGAGGTACTTGAAGTACCACCTCATGATAAATATGCTCCAGGAGACTGTTATTTTAGTACATATTTATTGGAAATGCAAAATAAAAATCCATTTTTAGAGAGAAGACATGTTTGACAGTTCATCTTTGTCAGAGAAAGACACATAAGTGACATAAGTTAGTTTAGCTTATACATGTGACATGCAATAAATAATAGCGCACTACAGTCTGACCTAACGCACATTTGCTTCCATTTGTACACGGCGGAACAGCAGTGATGTAAACTGATATCTCCTCTTTTGAAATACACAAAGGCTAGTGAAAAGAGAAGACTAACAATTGGTAATACAAAAATAGAACCAGGTAGCATTTCATACTTGAAAAGTAAAAGGACAGTAAGACAGACAACAAACACAACTGTGTACTTCTTTTTGTGCATCCAGCCTCCTTGAAATGCAGAACTTAGAATCTAAGCGGCAGGCATTAATTCTTGCTTTGTTTTATTTTTTGTGTGTGACAGAAATAGACCTTAACAAACCACAGGACAGGGCTTTGTGGATGTGTGGCACACACTGACAGGGCATGCAGTAACTAAATACTGTGCAAATACTGAAAAAGAACAATATCTTTACAAAACATTATTATCAAGAAAAAGGAGCGCCTGAAACAGGCCCCAAGAACAGATTTGAGTGTGTCTGGCTGGAGGATGACTGGAAAAAGTAGCTGCATGGAAGTAGTAATGTGGTTTGTTTCGTTTGTTGTCTCAGCATCTGTCTCAGCATCTGTCGCCACCTCTCAGAGAACCAGTGACCCCAGGAATGAAAGCTGCCATGGAGATCCATTTAGTCCTCTGGATTGCAATGGATGATTTGAGGACATTTTTGGGGCCTCAGGCTTCCTATCACGCCTAATACATGAGCCACAATGATACAATTACCACTCATTAATTATTCAAAGGCAACAATGTCTTCTTGAACTCAGTAGGAAATGAGTGTAGCTTTGTAAACACGTGGAATTACCTATAGAGTCTTGACCTATGGGGCTCGGTCAGGCACATCTTGAAAGAACAACGTGGAGCTGCCACCCTGTGGGCCCAACACTCGCAGGGATAGGCATTGGGGTTGGCTGCATTGTGAGACGAGCGGCAGGCAAAGGTGGGAACGTCGGCGTTTTGACCCCTGGCATCGCAGACTGGCTCTAAAGGGACGTGGAACGTCGCCTCTCTGGCGAGGAAGGAACTGGAGCTGGTGCAGGAGGTGGAGCGATATCAGCTAGATATATTTGCGCTGGTTCTGGAACCAAACTCCTGGAGAGGGGCTGGGCCAAACGTGTATTGAGGATGAACTGAGAATGTCTGGCTGAGGCTCCTGTCCGCCAGGTCTTCAACTCCTGCCACCGGAAGAATTTTTTTGTGCATCCCGGGGAGGTTGAGGACAGGGGAATTTGAGTGGGCCATTTTCAAAACCTCCATTGTGGCGGCAGATACTAGGAGTTGTGGTCAGA
The DNA here is from genome assembly GCF_008315115.2 of Sander lucioperca. Classification (NCBI taxonomy): domain Eukaryota; kingdom Metazoa; phylum Chordata; class Actinopteri; order Perciformes; family Percidae; genus Sander; species Sander lucioperca. Next base: position 16,688,840 of record NC_050193.1, on the reverse strand, counting down.
AGTTTGTCAGTGTCTGTTCGTGGCAGCAACCTAATGACCCTTTGAGCTAAAGAAGGAGGCCTTTCGGCTTGATTGGCCCAGGGGTCTCCTGAAGCAGCCGGTTGGTCAGACGGGCTAAGACGGTCGCCAAAGCAAAAACCAGGATGTGGGAAAAGTTTGGGAAGGCTATGGAGAAAGACTTTTGCTTGTCCTCAAGGAAGTTCTAGCAAACCTTTAAACAACTCAGGAAGGAAAAGCAGGGCTTGGCTAAGGCTGTGTTCAGCAGGGGAGGAGAAGTGCGGACCCGGACTGGAGATATTGTCGAGCAGTGAAGAGAGCACTTTGAGGAACTCCTGAACCCGACTAACACATCCTCTGTGGAGGAGGCAGAGTTTGGGGGGGAAGACTTATCCATATGCCTTTGCAGATGATGTGATTCTGTTGGTTTCATTAGACCGTAACCTCCAGCATGCACTGGGGCGGTTTGCAGGGAGTGTGAAGCGGTTGGGATGATAGTCAGTAAATGTCTGAAGCCACGGTTCTCTGCCGGAAAACGATGGATTGCTCCCTTTGGGTTGGGAGTGAGTTACTGCCCCAAGCGAAGATGTTCAAGTATCTTGGGTTTCTTGTTCACGAGTGAAGGTAAAATGGAGTGAAAGATGGACAGGCGGTTTGATGCGGCATCAGAAGTGATGCGAGCGTTACCAGTCCATCTACGTTTGGACCCTCACCTATGGTCATGAGCAGACCCAAACAGAATCTGCGGATGTTTTTACAGTTTTTAGCGTTGATTCAGATGTGTTAACATTCAGAGTCTTATTTTATATAATGTTTAAAATCTGCGGAAAATCTGCGGAATTCTGGGTCCGCAGACTCCCTGTGGCCCTGGTCATGAGCTTTGGGTAGTGACCGAAAAAAAGCAGCCGAAATGGGTTTCTTCCGTAGGGTGGCTTTTATGATAGGGTGAGGAGCCCAGACATCCGGAGGTAACGTGGAGTAGAGCACCAGCTGCTACTTCTAAAGGGTCGAGTTGAGTTGGATTGGTCATCTGATCAGGATGCCTCCTGGGTGCCTCCCGTTATGTTCTGTTTACACCAACCGCGAAGGGAACTTTCACCTTGCGTTGATCGCGCAAGTTTGACGGCAATCATATTGGGAGCATTTGTGTTTATTTGCGTTACTCACATGAGACTCGACGGTGTATCACTGTTGGCACCAACAACATTTCTTTCCCTCATCAACCATGTAACCAAATAACCACTTTTGCTGCTTTGTACCCGTTGTGGAAGTCCCAGATACGTCGGAAAACCAAATCGTGTCTGGGTTCATGACATCATCCGGAGGCACACACAGTTCGGTGTGCAGGAAGTGCATCCGGATGACTGCCGCTTCCAGCGCTACTTGAGGTACAGATTTAGCTGTGGTTAATTGCAATAAAGGGATAAAAGTACGCCAAAATAACTACATCGCGATGCCAATTTGTAAAACGTTTGGAACGATCAAGGCTATGCAGGAGTATCTGAACCCTGTTTGATTTTCGCGACTATCTATTTGCGTCTTTGCATTGACTTCGTAATTCACAATTACAATCACGCATCTTGAAAAGTTTGTTTTGAATTTGGTGTGAACACACCATTAGAGGTTTTCCAGGCCCGTCCAACTGATAAAAGGCCCCGGGGTAGACCCAGAACACGCTGGAGAAATTATATATCTAATTTTGCCTGGGAACGCCACGGGGTTACCCAGAAAGAGCTGGAAAACGTTGCTGGGCAGAGGGATGTCCACAATACCTTGCTTATAGCATGCTGCACCGCGACCCGGCCCCCGGATAAGCGGATTAAAATGGATGGATGGATGGAAATACCCAATATACACATATATTTACATGTATAAAATGAGTGGCTAGTCTAATGATGGTTATTCTGATCTCTCTTGATCTCTTTCTCATTATTCAATAGCCCTTAAAGAAGCCTTCAGCCACAACGGCTTCTTTAATAGTCACCGTCAGAGAGTTGATAGTCACGTCTGTAGAAATCACGTTCCCGGGTTGTTCTGCTGCAACGGGAGCAGTCTGACTGCCCGGTGCTGTCGTGGTAACACTCGGACTGTCGTCACTCACTTCCTCATTCCTCGCCTCAGTAGGGGAGCACTCACATGCCGTCTTGCTGCTCCCCTGAACGCTCACTATCACCGAGGTCGTGTTGCTGCTCTGACAAACACTGCCCTCTAATCTAATCTCTAATCCATCTGACTCCACGCTCTCCTCACCTATGTCCCAGTCTGACCTGTCGCTCACAGAAACCACATCTTCCGGTATGGCCTCAGGCACCGAGGCACTGTCTTTTGATAGGTCGCACGCAAACGTTTGGTTCTGTCTCGTTTCAGATGTCCCTCCGCCCGGTCTGTCAGTCCATGTTTCTGTGCCTACCGCTGTCAGGTCGGCGTCCACCTTCTCCTCTACGTCCATCTCTAAGTCCTGTCGCTCAAGCAAGGGTGGGGAGCTGCACTCTGACTGACCTAAGGAAAGAAAAAGAGACATTTTGTTCATTTTTAAAAGGTCAAAGGTCATGACCAATCTACTGGAATTGTAACTTGACAAACGAACCATATAATATAATATAATATAATGTCTTTACTTCTCTCTTCAGTAATGCTTTCAGACTCATGCTTCTCTTCTTCGCTGGTGACGCCCCAGTCCTCTTCAATGGGCTCCTCAATCTTCTCCAGTGGAAAGGTGGTTTTGTTTGAGGGTCCCGCTGGCCCCCGTTTGGACACCCTCTGCTTGCTCTTCCTCCTGGCTAGGCCACGGTACAGGCTGCTCTGCTCGCCCTGGTCCACATCTGTACTCATGGAGCGGGTGAGGGAGAGACGCAATCGAGGGGGGGGCTTCTCCAAGGCCTTGTTGGCACTGCGGAGGTCCATGGCAAAGATATTCTGGGGCAGAGCAAAGGTGACGGGTTAACACGTGAATCATCACTGTATTCATTTTGAGACAACAGCGACATCAGGTTCCCAGGTACAATTCTGTCATCTGGGTACTTTCCGCTGGCCGAACAAAATGTATTTGCTGGACAACTTTGTGACAAAAAGGACATATATGGAAAATGTAGTAAACAAATCCAATAAAATTACAAAAACCAACAATTATTGATCCTACTAGGTATCGACTGTGTATCAAAAGCCTGATTATAGCCTAGTCCGCTGTGCCATAGAGCTCCACTGTTGTCCAAAAAGTCTCACCCATGCTAGCAGCTCAGTGTGACTGTACTTACAACTGTCCTTTGAGCTAAATGCTAACGTCAGCATGCCAACATGCTCACAGTGATCGTTCTAACATGCTGATATATGCGCAAGTAACATTAACCAGATTAACCATTTCAGTTTAGCCTGTTAGCATGCTAACATTTGCTAATATGCATTAAACGTACATAAAGTACAGCTGAGGGCAGCTGATGGTCATTAGTTTTGCAGGAAGTGGGTCATAAATCAGAGTATAAATAAATATCTAACTAAATATCTAGCGTGGTTAAAAACACATCAATGAACCACACTGTTGCACCGGGGGACATGTTCGTGTATTACGATGAACGTGGGCACTGTCTTCACGCTTAAACATTTTTAACAGAAGGTCTGCATTACAAACTGGAGATGTGGGGTTTAAAAGAAGGTGGGTATTACCAGGTGGGTAGGGTCAAATAAAAGATGTGATAGTTGCATTATGGGAAATGAGCTTGACCCATACTAGGGACTAAAAGTGAAGATATCTCAATCTCTCTCTTTAATTTGGACTCTTCTTGTTTTAAAGGTACTCCAAATTGATCAACTTAAAGAGCACCTATCTGACGGTTTATTCTGAGATGTTGTGTTACCAACAATCATCTCCTGGGTTAACGTGAAAACTGTCTGTGAAAAAAAACAGTCTTCACTGAGCAGCCAGCATTCGTGGAGAAAGGTATAACAAAGGTTTGAGAGACAAGAAGAAAGGTAAGTGTCGCTACCCGCAGGACGAGCCTCCTGGGTCTGAGACCTTTCCTGCGATAGGCCAGAGCTCTGATCTTCTCCTGACTGGGAGGGAGAGAGAGAGAGAGGTAGAAACAGGGGACAGAGAGAGGACAGAGACAAAGTGACAAACAGATTGTGAGCGAGAGAAAAAAAAAAAAGAAAACACAAAAAAGTGCTTTGCAAGCATAAAACAATAAGCTCTTCAAGATTACTCACTTCTCTTCGTAGGCCAGGACCAGACGTGGGTCCAAAATATTTTCCTCTGGTTCCCAAGTACTGTACCTGCCAACACACATTCAAATAAGTAAATACATCTATCTATCTATCTATCTATCTATCTATCTGTCTTCACAGGACATGGTGCGCAGGTATCAAGAAGCATATTTTAAAAAGGTTACTGAGTTTATATTGAAAGCATGAGCTCACTGCATGATGACTCAAGGCTTACTCACTTTGGTGGCCATCCTTGCCATTTCAGTAGATACTCCACATTACCCTGAGGAGACAGAGGGAGGGGGGGGTTACACTTACAGAGGATAAGCAGCAGTGTCAGACACATTTACACAACTTGTATTTTAAATCTGGTCCAGTGTGATGGAACCAGCTGCTGTGTTTTGAGTGCGAGAGAAAAAGGATGACTGTCCCTTTAAAGTTTGGAGCGAGGAGGGGAGGAGAGAGAGAGAGAAGGAGGGTCATGGACATTTTTCTCCCTTTCAAATGTTGTTTTTCTGAGGAATGACGTCAATGACAGCGGGGCTGGGCGGCCTCCAAACAGCAGCTTTTTCTCTCGCATCGCGGTGACGTGACCGCGCACGGCTGGTTTCAACAATGCACGGGCTCTCTCTTGACCATTACACCGGTGGCTCTGATAGGTGGGGCCATGGGAACGCGTAAACAACGTGATGTTGCGCAACGTTCAACCAGCTAGCCTTCTAGAAGGATCGCAACCATTCCAGAGAAAAATAACTGTATCACTCCCCGGATACTCCGGTAGCCCATGTGGAGGAAAACTGTTTATTTATGAGGACACCGGTAGTAGGATACATTTGTTTCACCATTTCAACAACAAGCTATTAGCCTAGCCTATGAAAGTGATTACGCACTGCACTTTTTATTTATTATACACTGTGTGTGCACGTGCTGCGTCAAAAACGACAGTGTGCCGCTCACTTCTCATCTGTTACGAGTCCACATCTCATCCTCTGTAGAATCAATGGCTCCCCATTACGCAGCATTCAGTGACTGACATTACGTAGCAGTTTCACAACGGCGCTCAGCCGCTGGCTGGCCAAACTTAAATCAGCTGCGCAGCTCCCCGCACACTGGCCGTACACCCGTTCTCAGAATAGCCTAGCTACACACCCCCTTTCCCAGCTTTGTACTACAGCTGCGTAGGCTCCCTCAAAACACGTTCATGCTGCAGCATCTCAGCGGCTGCACAGGGTATTGATACAGGATGCGACTCAGGCTGTGAAACAATGTTAAACTTTGGCGCAGGTAATTATAAGGATATAGGATAGATATTATAAGGAACGTACGGAACATACTGTTCAATAGGATACAAAATACACAGAAAAATAAGTTATGTAAGTTATATGAAGTGTAATTTGTAGTCGTCCCTCTTACCTTTCTCACTCTCTTTTTTGTTATTGACTCAACAGCAAACACTTGGTCTCCTATTGATGACAGCTCCATCTCCGCGCGCTGCTCCACACGCTCCAAACAAGTCGTAAACTGTCTCTCTGTTGTTATTGTCCAAGTGGTGAAATAAAAATAGTTACGCTACAGAGGACAGGGGGTGGGGTGGTCCCTTAAAGTGCGACTGCAGCCGATCTCTCCCGGTGTGAACACTTGCTTTGAGCGCCGAGTCTCTGCCTTTTTCTCTCACTCCAAACTCCAGCTGCCTGCCTCCCTCACTTTTGCAAAATCTGCGACACATCAACACAGAACAGGACAACGCGCTGCTTTAAGTCGAGCGCGCCCGCCTTTCCATTGCGTAGGGCCGAGCCCCCAGTGTGCGTGCCCGTGGCCGCGCAAGCAAAATTGGAGCAGAGTGCAGAAGAGGGACAGAGGTATGGAGGGTCAAAACGACAAGGTTATGTGAGGCGGGGGGGGCGAATCTCTGAACTCTCTGAACTTTAATTTAATTATTTCAGTTCATTGTAGCGTATAAGTGATTTGTGGATTTTGTAGACCTATGTGTTTTTGTATATTTTAAACTTCTACCCTATTCTGCATGTGTTTTTGTATATTTAAAACTTGTTAAAAATGATTAAAGTTTTTATAAAAAACATAAACACATGAACGTTTCTTCATTAAAAATGTCCATTAATCCATTTAAGATGCAAAGGGACTTCCACTCAGTTCACTCTTGGAATTTGTTTCTTTATTTCACGGCTAAACTTTATAAAACAGACTTTTTAGTTAGTAGATCCAAAGTGACATGACATTTTTTTGATTTCATTCCTTGAAAAACTTTTACATATTCTTGCAACTTTAAAATAATATTTTGGGAAATAAACTTATTCCAAATAATGCGGAGAGTTAGCTAAGAAGCTCAATACCATTCATCTGTATGGTCAGCTGGAGCCAGCAGTGTTAGTTTAGTTTAGCGTAAAAAACTGGAAACAGCTAGCCTGGCTCTAATAAATGTTACAAAATCCATCTACAAGCACCCCTAAAGCTCACTAATTAACATGTTATATGGAGTTATGTGCCAGTCTAGTTGCACGCAACTAGTGAGACTTAAAGGTCCAATATGTAATATATTTATTGTGATAAATCTAGAAATGACTCCAATGCATCATTAGATATTAAGCAAACATGCCAAGTTGAAATACTATCTTTTCTGACAACACTGCTAATTCCAGTATTTTCTCCTTTTCAAATTTCCGTTCCGTGACGGAATTTCTGTTTGTGTTTTAGCCTGTGTGTTGTTATCAACTGCCCAGTTTGACAGCCAGGCCGGGTTGCCAGATATACCTGTAAAAACTTAAACCCAGCGCGCTACAGCTGTAATGATAAACTAACAGGATCAATGTAGATATATTCTACCCGACCTAAAAAAAACAGCATGTTTCTAACAGTTGCGTGACCAGAGACGTAACAATATAAATATTGAAGATGTATTTGAAAGATGGAGACAGCTTACAGCCCAAAAGGACGCAGAGTTGGCTAATTTCCTCCTGAACAGGTAAGCATTAGCTTCAGGCTAATTTATCACGGCTACTAGGGACGGGCATTTTATGTAATTCCAACATTCGTGTACTCATATTGAATTATATAGCTAGAGCTAGAGTTGGTTACTTGCAATAACAATTGAGACACAGCCAGTAAAGTGATTCCGACTAGTCCTGGCTAACGCCGCCATGCTAACCCTGCTAACAGTACAGCTAACGTTACCAGAGGACCAGGCAAGCGGGCCACGGCTGTTACAACGTGTAGCCTGTTCAGCAGCCATAGCCGACAACAGTGAGTTATTTTAAGCCAAGAGAGGGAGGCTGTAAATCCGTGAGTTTGCAGTGTGTTTAGCAATTGTTGCCATAATTCTAAGCAAATAAAGTCTGTCCATCGGGTGGAGAGGACGGCAAGGTAATGTTATTTTTAGCGATTCCTACCATAGCTAATTCTAAGCAGAGGAAATGTGTCTGTCTGTAGGGTGGAGAGGACAGCGAGGTTGTTGTGTTTTTAGCGGTTCCTACCGTAATTTTAAGCTGAGAAAATGTGTCTGTCAGTTGGGTACAGAGCTCTGCGTGAGCACGGGCTTTTATGACTGTCAGTATAGCCAGCATCTAACGTTAGCTACTCCGCTGTGCTGTGAAGTAATGTCTGGCTATGTGAGACAAGCGTCTAGCAACATTGTTGTGGATGCTCCGGTCTCAGCCTGGCAACTTCCATGAACTTCGAGTCTGGGGAGGAGGGGGCGGGGGAGACGACTCTCTCTGGTATTTTGAATTTGTACTGCAGTAACTATTTTAAACACTAGGTGTCGGTATTACATATTACACCTTTAAGAAAGTTACCAAGAAATAAACAACAATTTTTTTTGTCTTTACACTATTTGTACGGATTAAACAACAATTAGTGAGCTTTAGAGGTGCTGGTAGGCAGACTTTGTTACCTGTGGACAAAGCTAGCTGTTTCCAATCTGTATGCTAAGCTAAGATAAGTAGCTGCTGGCTGTAGTCCTAATTAATCTCCGCCAGAAAGTAAATACGCTTATTTTACCCAAATGTCAAAGTATTCCTTTAGGCTATTAACAAATAGAACAATATGTCAATCCAATTTTGATACCATGATTGATGATAAAGACCTTCTTCTCTTTCATAGGTGAAATACAGTCAAAGGAGGTTGCAATTAAATAAGTAAGTAAACTTTATTTATAAAGCATCTTTCAAAACCATGGTTACAAGGTGCTGTGCAGTGCAACATTAAGTAAAATACACAGTTAAAATGGAGGTAACAATATAAAAAGCAAACAAAAACGTAATGATAATAATAAAAAAATACAAAATCAAGGACAAACAAAGGTTAAACACTCAAACAATAGAAACGTTCAGGAGGCAGGCAGTTGTGAAGTTAAATAACTGAACTCCAGCCTGAGCATGCAACAAAGTGTGAGCTCATGTATTTTTATGTAACAGTAGGCCTAGTAAAGGCAGGAAAGATCAGAATCTGCAATGGAAATGAAAACCTTGCTACAATCTCTGGTGGAGATGTTCACCCCTCCAGCCGTGTTTGATCCAAATATGGAACTAAGCGGCCAAACACTGAAAAAAAACGTCTAATCTATTTCACATCCTGAATGCTAAGCAACATCTCTGCAGAGAGGAGAGCTGGAAATAAGTTTGAGTACAACGCAGATACAAATCTTAGTGATGATAACGACCACTGATATGTTGCAGCCAACATTTATTATCATTAGAGAGGACCGATTCTTAAAAATCTAGTGAAAACACACACCCACCCACACCCACCCACACCCACACCCACACCCACACCCCACACACGCACACACACACCCACACCCACACCCACACACACACACACACACCCACACCCACACCCACACACACACACCCACACACACCACACACACACACACACAAACACCACACACACACCACGCACACATGCACACACACACACACACACACACACACACACACACTTTCTCTGACACTGTGACACACACATATCTAATTTCATACCTGAACGTGTGGCCTACCCGTCCAGCTCTGAGGTGGGGACAGCTCACAAAGGTAAAGTGACTACAGTGGAAAAAGGCCCAGAGCCAATTTCCGATTATCTGTCATTGAGGCTGGTGTGGATCAGTTTACAGTAAAACTCTGTAACTACACACACACACACACACACACACAGAGTCCCTCAACACTGTCCACAGTCTCTCTGCACCTGGAACACTTGCATCACTTACGGGCATTGGGTGTCATGGCAACTGTTTCTACGGCGACCACCGAAAAACTGAATGATGATGATGATGAGACAGCAGGAACAGTTGATGAACAGATCAGGGCTGAAGAGTGATCTAACGGACCTAACTGTGACCTTTGACCCCCTGTAGTCCCGAGATTATTTTAAAGAATCCTACAAACATCTTAAAATAATCCAACGATATTCTTATAGTGATAGCTAGCATTGTCGGTATTACAGTAAGATTTTGTAGTGATTATGGGCTTTCTACCTGGCCACTAAGGATTATTTTCATTATCAATTAATCTTCCAATTATTTTCTCAATTATTTGATAATCGTTTGGTATATAAAATGTCAGAAAACAGTATAATGTTCTTATGTTCCAAAAACCAGAGTTGACCGTTTTCCATTTTTCAAAAGTCCAAAACTCATAGGTAATCAATCAGTTTATTGAGCTCTTATTATCACAGAATATCAAGAAAAACTGAAATATAAATGGGCACCTGTGGAAGCATTCTTAAAGTCACTATAAGAGAAAAAAAGGGGAAAGTTAATTTGGTTTAGTGTATGTTTGATTTGATATGTATTGTATGTGATGTATAGATGTGATTTATGTTGAGAAAAAAAAGAAAATCAGAAATATAAACAAATGGAAGCTGCAGTCAATATTTGTTTTTGTCACTTTTGGTTATGAAAAAATGACTTACAAATGATTGATCGAAAATCAAAACCTTTGTAGATTATTTTTCTGACCAATTTTTTCGGTTTTATTTAAATCATCATGCTTCATCTCTAATGATGTTGTAAAATTCCTAAATAAAGGCCGTATCGTGTCTGTGGGAGGACCAAGGGGGTAAGCGAGCATCCACAAAGCGTACCTCCTATGGAGAGATTCTGAGGCTAACAAGCCATCACCTCCCATTAGCATCCCATTGACGGCCATTCATTTTGACATCACTTTGACAGCAAATAACTTTACATCTGAAGCGTTTAAAGACTCTATTTGTCCGTTGTTTATTTCTAAAGAAACACGACAATGTATAAAAAGCTCCATTTCCTTGTATCTCACATTATGGTAAAAATAGGCTAACGATTGTGTCATAACCACGTGACTTTCTGTCGCACAGTAGATAAATTACCGTATAGTCAGGAGAAGCTCGCAGGCAATCGGGGGGACGTGGAGGCATACAGTCAAGGGAGAAGCCCATAGAGAGTCCATGAAAGCATCGGAACAAAATATTTCAGCAACGTTTTGATGGATTGGAAATACTTTGGTATGTGGCAAGTGAATTCATATGAAGTAACATCCCTGCAAGATTGGGAATGATTGAGATTTCTCTTGGCACAGCTACCAGAAGACTTACAACTTTCAGACAGGTTGCTCACGTCACATCTACGTCATCAAGCTCAGTTTGAGGCTGCGCAGTAACGCTCAGCCATCACCGGAAAAGTGACTTCACTGGTCTCCATCCAAGTCTATGGCGTCGCTGTGTCCATTTATTTCACTGTCTATGGGTAGGACACTCGTTTATTGACCTCACCGGTGTTTGTGTCTCTTAAAGAGGTACTCCAGGGATTCCGTCTGTCACATCGTTAACCACATGTTTAAACTGCGCCTGTCGCTGGTACGAAGACGTGAAATCCAAGAGAAAATACATTAGCTTTGTAATGCAATTGATAATGCGGTTTAGCTGTATGGGACCATATTTTTTTAGGAGCCAGGGCTACTTCCAAAAAGTAGTTGAACTTGTAGAGACAGGTCATCTTGTGACGGGATCACATCTGCCGCGACGCCAAATTGAATGGGAATGACGTCACACCCGAGTTGACCACGTTCCAGTAACAAGTTGGAAAACCATTATATTTAACGGGGTTAGCAATACCAGTTGATAACAATGCATTAAGCAGTATTGTGTGTACAAACACCATAGCAACATGTCCACAGATAGAAGATGGCCAGTAGACAGATAGATAGATAGATAGATAGATAGATAGATAGATAGATAGATTTTTATTGATCCCAAAAAAATGGGAAATTCCGGTGTTGCAACAGCAAAAATATCAGACACACATCACACATACAGAATATACATGAAGTAAAAGGATACAATATACATGAAATAATATTATGATAGAATATAAGAACAAATAGTCTAAAATATCTACTGACTGTGTGTACGGCTGATTTAATGAGACACAGATAATACAAAAGTGCTGATAAACATTATATTCATACAGCTTTCACTATGTTGATGCTTGGAGCAACCATGATGAATTGTGCTGACAGGGTTGATGAAGTTCTCCCGACTTTCCGAGTCAGAAATTCGACTTCAGAGGGTGTTCCGGTGGAAATTTCCAACTGGGAACTTGAATATTTCCACTTCCCAGTTCAACTGGAACGCACCATAAATCTCTAGAATGGGCCAATCCCAACAAACTATAAATCCTACATTTCCTATAATGCAACTGGATAATGTCTTTCACGGGATCCTCCGTGCCTGGTAAACACCTACGTCTTTCAAACTTCACACCTCCAGTTTGTAACACAGTTTCTGTTATTATTATTTTCAGAATCAAGCCCAATCCGAAATAACCCTGATGACATCACTATGAGCTCATCAGAGTTATTTTGTCAGATTTAAGATGCGCTCCCTTTAGAGGCACAGAAGACATTATACAAATGGTTTTTACAGGCTGAGTACTCTTCATGATGACTAAACTAAACTTATAACGTGGTAAATAGCTGGACTTCCACTTTAAGTTGATGCTTTAATACTTGTTCACTGTGGTGTTTTACTATCCTTAAATGTGAACAGGGACTGTGGTGAGTTTGCACAGAGATCCTGCAGGATTTTATAGCTTTTATAGCGTAAAGCTCTCATTTACGTGCCTTACGGTGTTTTTTTTAAAATTAAAGACAGCGTTACGGTATCACTTTCAAAATGTATTACGGGATGATAACAGCGCTTTTCCCGTAAGGAGGAGGTGTTCGCAGCAATTCTGAAACAGAAACACGGCAATCACATGACCTGCTATATCTGCCCGGATACTACTGTAGCGGAGTTGGGAGCTGAGGATGGAGCGGTGAAACAACAACACGGCAGGACGGATCACAGCGCTCACTCCCTCCCACATGTTATGACTCACGCATGACTCACCAAACGTGACGGTAAAAAGATCACCGCCACTTCTCTGGAATAACAGAGAGAGAGAGAGAGAGAGAGAGAGAGAGAGAGAGAGAGAGAGAGAGAGAGAGAGAGAGAGAGAGAGAGAGAGAGAGAAAAAAAAACACAGTACCGAATACAGCCTCATACCGGGAATCCATGCGTTTCTCATATACCTTCCTTATTTGTCCGAAACCTTTTACCCCTGGGGTCGGCTGTTACATAGGCAGCACTTCTGGGAAACTAAACCCATTCAAATTCTGCAGTGAGTTATCTGGAATAATATCACTAGACATCTTTTTTTTTTTTTTTTTTTTTTAGGCAACAGACCTAACAAACATTCAACATTTGGCATCAGTTAGATCCAGTCAGGACCAGTGGTGGAAAGTTTTGAGGCATTCCCATTTATGCTACTTTACAGTATACTTCTACTCTAATATTGTTCTCTTTACTCCACTACACTTTGACAGCTGTAATTTTTTTTTTTTTACATACAAAACATTTGATTATAAAATGTGTTATAAACTTCATCAGCATTTCAAATTTGCAGCAATTGTGCAGCAAAATGCTACTTAATAGTAGGGCTGGGCGACATAGCCAAAATATTCTATCCCAATCACTTCATATCTCGATAAAGATATATATTTTAAGTATTTTCTCATTTTAATAAGAACTTAAGTGCCAAATGAACATAATGTGCCAAATGTTGCCGTAACGCAGTTCGGCTGCTGGTTTTTCAACATCACGATGGAGACGATACAGGAAAAACATATACATAGACATTTCTATCATCTTGACCATATATCGTCATATCGCCCAGCCCGACTTCATAGCGATAATAATCATCCAATGTCCAATGACATAAGATATGTAGTAGTCTATATCCACGACGTTCCACTTCCGGGATTGCTCCGTTGCCAATGGAAATTCCGCTGGATTTCACTCATTTAGGCCAGATGTCTGTTACCTTGGGCTTTCTTTGTGTTGGCGTTCTAACCTCTGGTGGATTTGTGAGGACTATGGTTAACTGCTCCTCAGATCTCTGCAGGGTAAATCCAGACAGCTAGCTAGACTATCTGTCCAATCTGAGTTTTCTGTTGCATGACTGAAACAACTTTTGAACGTACACGTTTCTCCAAAACAAGTTCCTTCCCGAGGCTATTTTGCAGCGGCACCATGGCTCCATCCGGCACTTAGCGCCGCCCAAAACGATTGATTGGTTTAAAGAAATGCCAATAAACCAGAACGTGTTTATCTCCCATCCAGGAATGCTGTGTGGTCTAGTCTCATTGCCAGACCCTCCTGGCAATGCGAGACTACATAAGAATTAATAATACAACTCTCACAGGGGCCATTTTCTGCAAAACAAGTACTTTTACTAATGCTTTCTCCAGCACAATTTTGAATGTTGGACTTTAATTTGTAATGAAGTAATTCTACATGTGTGTATTGCTACTTTTACTTAAGTAAAGGATCTGAGTACTTCATTCACCACTGGTCAGGGCAGGAAATAGGCTCCGTTTTGCACAAACTAAACTTAAACAAAATACATTAGGGATAAATGTTTTATATCTATAATATATGTTTAGTATGTACAGCAGCAAGAAATACTTTTGAGTTTGGTTTCTTTCCAAAGGTTAGCTGGCTGAAAGTTGAAGACTCAAAATAAAAACAAAACTAGTGGAACGAAGAGAAACCGAAACCAATATCTAACCTCATGACTGTGAAGATATAAATAACAATGCAAGGTTACCATACATTTATGTTTATTAGCATTCATCAGTATTAAAATAGAAATCTTGGTACTGACACTTCCTCAGTCAGACTGCAGAGTACAAGTATTTTTCATACATATTCACAATGTAAAAACATATTTTGTGGTTTCTTCCAACAACAACCACCTTGAAGAAGCAAGAAATGTAAAATACTTGGCTCTTGTTTCAGATACTTAGTGATGGTAACACTGATGAACCAGTAGTAAACATATTAATAAACACACATTAATCACACTATTAATTATTAAGAAACTGTGTGCACACATTTTATTTAAAATACACATGTATTCAATTTGTGCCAGAATCACCCTCCTTAAACTGATCTGAGTCAAGCTGTCAGGATTGTGAATAAACATACATACAATACAATACACTGGACGGAGGATTTATTTGACTAGCTGAGCAAATTTCCCATTAACAGTTGATCATCTTCAGGTTTCTGCGGTAACAAACTCTTGGCAAGAGAGCAAATAAGCGTATTTCCTAAAATGTTGATACTCAAAGTTTTACCTGACCCCAAAATGAGCCCTAACTTTCCTCCCTGGGGCCAGAAAAGAGCCATTCTTCTCGAAAAAAGACACACTGAAGATCTGAGGAGACCTGAGAAAATGGAGCTGGATGAAAAGAGAAAAGAAAAGGTCTAGTTGTCTACATTCCCATTTTCTATGACAAAGGGTGCCATTGTGTTGCACCAACTGTGACTGGGAAATACAATTTCTGATTTTTTTAGCCTTAGTCATGACATGCCTTTGGTCTGGTGCTCAAAGCTGTTTTTGCTCTCTTGGAATTCTTATATACCAGAGGAAGAGGTCCATCCCCTGGGAGGAGGTACGTACAATCTGAGTTGCTGCATATTTGAAAAATAAAATCTGACTCCACACTTTGAAGTCAGAGACTTCAGTAGCTCCACAGTAAGTGTCTCTAAGCAGCGGTCACCGCTGGGGACAGGTGACTCGGGTGTGTCCCGGATTGTGGCAGATGCCACAGGTACGAGGTTTCTTAGCAGCTGCAGGTTTGTTAGCGGTGGCACCTCCCGTGATCTTCCTCCCCTTCCTCCCTCTGTCTCCACCGCCATTAAATCCACCACCGGACCCAACTGACAAGGGGAACAGAGGTCAAACACAACATGAGGCGGTTAGATGTCACTGCATAAAAAGTAGAGTTGTTCCGATACCGATACCATTATCAGAAATGCCTCCGGTACTGCCTAAAATGCTGGTATCGGTATCAATCAATCATAATTTAGCCCTGAAAAAAGAGTTGTTTATTTATGTTCTTTTTCCGTTATGACTGACTGTCACAGTAGATAATAAAAGAAAGTTCTTTGGCACTCAGGGTTTTCCCTATTATTTGTTACCTAATATCCCCATTATCAGGCTTAGGCGTTAACCCAAGCCATTTGGAGCACCACCTAAGCCGAATGAATGTAGCTAAATTACTTTTCTCAGATCTTTTGATTGTAGTTGGTCCCCAGTTAGTCTATATCCTCGTCGTTCCACTTCCGGGATTGCTACAGTGCCGCAGGAAATTCTGCCGGATGCATGTATTTTCGCCGATGTCCGTTACCTTACGCTTTCTTTGCGTTGTCATTTTAAACTCCGGTGGATTTCTGAGGACTATGGTTAACTGCTCCTCAGATCTCTGCAGGCTAAATCCAGACAGCTAGCTAGATTATCTGTCCAATCTGAGTTTTCTGTTGCACGACTAAAACTACTTCTGAACGTACACATGTTCCACCAAAACAAGTTCCTTCCCGAGGCTATTTTGCAGCGGGTCCGTGCGAAGCTTAGCACCGCACAAGACGTTTGTGATTGGTTTAAAGAAATGCCAATAAACCAGAGCACATTTTGCTCCCATCCCGGAATGCTATGTGGACTAGCCAGACCTAGGGCTGACTACCGAATTCAATACTTTTTTAGGCATACTCCTTAGTAGGGGTGGTACGGTTCATGAAAAAACATCCGAACCGCTCGGTTCGCATGTCTCGGTTCGGAGCGTGTGTATGTCGCACGGTTCGTCAGTACACTGTTAACGTGCACTAACCACTTACTGCCGTAGTGCCCACTTTATACACTTATGTTAAAACACTTACTGGAAACGATGAGCGGGGTGAGCGTGACGAACACAACACATGGCAGCTGATTGGACGAACGCGCCACGTAGTCCTTGCTGCTCCCGAATTTCAAAACAGACTCTAATGGCGTCTCGTTCTCAATACGATCTCGTATTTTACGAAAATAGTTCACTGAAAAGTGTTTCTGAAAACATTTTAAGCGAGAAATAGGCCATACAGTTGCTGAATCTGTCTGTTTTTTTGATCGACAAAGGTCAGTTTAAAAGATTTTCGTCAGATTTTGAGAGGCGCCGAGCCGACCGCTCCTCAGGTGGAGTGCTGCTGCTGCTGCAGGTCACGTCACATGCAGAAATGTCAAGTGGGAGAGATAAGGAAGGCTGCCAGAGCTGGAGGATGCTCCAGCGTCGTATATAGTCTGGTGTGTGGGAACATTTTGGATTTCATGTTACCTGATAACAGCGGAAATCAAACAATAGATAGAACTGCCACTGTGTGCATGTATTGTGCAACATGCATTCAATATGCTAATTTTACCTATATATCATATGCTGAAGTATATTTCTGGAGTGTTAAAGATTAAAAGAAAAAATAACAAGAACCGTACAGAACCGAAAACCGTGACCCTAAAACCGTGATACGAACCTAACCGTGGATTTTGTGAACCGTACCACCCCTACTCCTCAGTATCGAAAAATGCCTCGCCATTCAATACCCAATTTCAATACCTAAGGAGTAAATCTCATCAACGTCAGTGAACCAATATGCATGCAGCATGCTTCTACCAAGATCTAATAATGCTGCTGATTGGCTGTCTAACGTTACACGTCGCAGAGACACGCAGGAAAAACTACGTTACGCACAGGGACGGGGCTCACGTAGTAGGAGCTGAAAAATAAATAAAAAGATTTGTGCCATAATGTGTAATCTCTTTTTGTTAAAATGGATTTTTATAAAATTGCTATTGAAAAAAGTATTGTTCAGGAACTGGTATCGAAGTCACGGTATCGGTAACGGTATCAAAACATGTTTGAACGATACCCAGCCCTAGCCAGCCCTTCCTCCGCAGCGCTGTGGAGGAGGGTCTGGCAAAGCGAGACTAGCTCCCCAGTGGACTTCTTTAGCAGGGTTGGTCTTCAAGCCTTTTGAGTGCTATTTTATTTATTATCTTTTCAAATGTTTAAGACACATATATGGTAATTATAATGGTCCAAAATGATGTGGAATTTTACATTTCACTTTTGAAAAATGTAAAGTTTAAAAAAAAAAAAAATTAACCCCCCCCCGCCCAATATGTGCACCATAGTCTTCCACAAAACTAGAGAAAACATTGGCATTCATTTTCAGTAACCTGAGCCAGGCCATACGAACAATGATAGCAATCATATCACATCCATACAGGGTTAGTAGTATACAGCTGTTAACGCACTGGTATCGGATCGGTACTCGGTATCGGCTGATACGCAAGTTCAGGTATCGGAATCGGTATCGGGAAGGAATAAATGGTATTGAAACATCTCTAGTGTTGTTAGTGTGCACTGGGACTGACTGCACCGTGTCAGCCTGGTAAGTGAATGCCTCAAGGTCTCAGTGGGAGTGTTTGTGAGTCGTGACAGCTTTTCTTTATCATTAAGTAAAGATGTACAGTAGGTAAGGTGGATCTCTCCTTATCTCGCTCTCTCTCTATCTCTCTCTCATCTTTTCTGCTTTGCTCGTATTGATAAGTTTTAAATAAACGTGGAGTGTTTTACAAAGCACACAGCAAACATTGGCTGTCTCCAGGCTCATGGTGTAAATTATTTGACAGCCACATTAATGCAGTCAGACATTTAACTGTGAGAAATCAAATGAAATGCACTGCAAAAGTGTCTGTAATGTACGTATACTGTATGTAAATGTATTAATGTGTCTTCTTCCCTTTAATATGAAAAGTACCACAGACCGAAACCCAAAAAACCTTTGAAGATGAATTCCCCTTTTTGTCAGCAGATAGGAACAGTGCCGAAACTCTAATTTTCCCTTTGCTTTAAAAAGGCAACTGTATTCCTTTTATGCACCAAAGGGGTTTCAGTGATCTATTTTTAATACAGTCGGAATGAGTTACCCTTTTTTTTAACTCAATGTAGCTGCTAACTATTTAAAGAAATTCGAGAAAAACATCTCTCTGTTGGAAAAATTTGGATTTTGACCTGATGATGGCGCTAGATGAGAGGTAAGACCGGCTACACACTGCCTGTGTGGCGTGAGTGTGGCGTTTCTGTTGCGTGGATTTTTCTGTCTTTACACACCAGAAACGTGTCTGACGCGGCGCTGCTGCTGCTAGCCTTGTCTGTACACATGGATGTTTCTCATTGATACAATGAAATACATGTTAAACATAAATATATACTGATTTGATTACAACAAAGACAAGGTCGGCAGTATTGACGGCAAAATAGGCTCCAGAATATTTCGTTCTGTACTGACAGGTGTAATATTAGAAAACATTTTTTTTTTTAAATTACATTTATATCTGCATTTATGTGAAAACCTAGAGACTTTCAAACATCAACATGTCATTTATTAATATGTATTCGTGTCAAAATGACATATAAAGATCTTTTCCTATTGTATTTTGCCTGGAAACGCTTCCAACACGTTGCGTGTCGCGTGAAAAAAAGGGATCAGTTCTATTTCTAGCATGCACACGTCACGACGTGCGTGTCATGCGGGCAGTGTGTAAGCTCTAACCTGTTAACATGGGAGCCGAAATATAAACGGACACGCCACGCAGCTGACACACTCACGCCACGCAGCCAGTGTGTAGCCGAAGTGATAACCAAAGTTGTTTTAATTCATCCTGAGGGGTGAATGAATGTCTCTACCAAACCTTGTGGCAATCCAGCTGACAGATGTTTCAGTCTGGACCAAAGTGAGGGACTGACCGACTGACACTGCTATTCCAAAAGCGCTGACACACCAACCTGACAATCGGCCGTCGGACAGTCTGGCGAGGTCAGTGACTCGGTGTGTTCCGTGCCGTCGTCCGTCGGAGGAGCCGTCGGCCTTTATTTGGGCCAATTTGACATGTTGAATCGGAAGGCGGGCAGCCGGACTCAATGGCCAATCTGATTGGTGGAGCGCTAACCTGGAAATGACGAGCGGGATGAGCGTGACTAAGCCTCTCAAAATCTGACGAAAATATTTGTCAATCTGAAATCAAGACAGATTCAGCAACTGCATGGCCTATTTCTCTCTTAAAATGTTTTCAGAAACACGTTTCGGTGAACTATCTTCGTAAAATACGAGATCGTATTCCGAACGAAGCCGCCATTATGCCCGGTTGTAAAATCCGGGAGCAGCCAGACCCATGTGACGCGTTCGTCCAATCAGCTGCCGGTTTAAATTTTTTGGGCGACAATACAGATTAGCGGCGCCTGCTGTTATTGGAACGTATTACGTCTCACGCACGTGCAAAACGTACGCTCAAGTCAGCGTCGCTTCAGTGTGTTCTGAGGCACTTTTTTGACCAACTCGGGGAGGCAGTCAGTCCGACTGCCTTTTCTGCCGAAGGTCGGCCGTCGGGTTGGTGTGTCAGAGCCTGGGCTCAATTCTTGGCCCCATTCTGTTTTCTTTATATATGCTGCCTTTAGGGGCTATTATAGGAAAGCATAACCTGTCATTTCATTGTTACGCAGATGATTTGCAAATCTATTTGCCTATGAAAGCAAATGACAGTGTCGCACTAAACTCCCTGCTTAGTTGTATCACTGATATTAAGTTGTGGCTTTCAGAAAACGTTCTTAATTTGAATGAAGATAAAACGGAGTGTATTATTTTCAGTACTTCAGGCACGCAAAATGGTCCAGCTTTGAGTTTGGGAGCTCTGGCATCTTACACTAGGTCAGCTGTCAAAAACTTGGGGGTTACTTTTGATTGCAGCATGAAATTTGACAAGCAGATCAGTAATGTTGTTAGAATGATCTTTTTCCAGCTTCGTCTCCTGGCTAAAGTTAAGCCCTTCCTTAAAAGGCGATTCATGCTTTTATTAGTTCAAGGTTGGATTACTGTAATGCTCTTTATGTTGGTCTGAATCAGACCTCCATCTCACGACTTCAACTTGTACAAAATGCTGCTGCTCGCTTTTTAACAAATACATCTAGACGTGCACATATCACTCCCGTTCTCTACACCCTACATTGGCTCCCTGTGCGTTTTAGAATCGATTTTATTGTTTGCTTTCAAGGCCTTAAATGGTCTGGCCCCGGAGTATTTGTCTGAAATTTTAACGGGAGCACAACCGGTCATTGCATTCTTAATATCAGCTGGTTTTAGAAGTGCCAAGGTCTAGATATAAACAGTGGGGTGATCAGGCTTTTGCAGTTGCTGCCCCGAGACTCTGGAACAAGTTACCTCCTGATATTCGCACTATTACAGATGTAGCTCTTTTTAGGTCCAAACTTAAAACTGTTTAGTCTGGCTTTTAATACGTAGCAGTGGTGTGACAATTTCATTCTTCCGTTTCTTTTTAACCTTTTCTGATTTTACTGTTTTCTATGTTCATTCTTTCTATTGTATGATATGTGTTTTTACTCTTGGTTTCTGATGTTAAGCACTTTGGATACCTGCTGGTTGCTGTAAAGTGCGATATAAATAAATGTTGATTGATTGATTTAGGCTTCACTGCTAGCAGAGCAAAAAATGTCTCAGTCAATGGAGATTAATTTCAGGCCTCAGGGTAATAGCAGGTAGAAAGTTTGAAGAGCAGTGTTGACTTTTGATTAGTAAGTTTGTGTGTGTGTGTGTGTGTGTGTGTGTGTGTGTGTGTGTGTGTGTGAGAGCCTTGCCTGGTGGTGGTTCGTTCTCATCAGCCCATTGGAAGAAGCCACACTGCTGCTCTCTTGGTTTCCCGCAGGTGTGGAACATCCGGCCCTTGTTTGGACCGTCCTTCTGCACCGTTCGCGTCACCGCTGTCTCATTACAGTTACACATTGTCAGTCCCATGTGTCCTCCTGCACCCCCTTCCTGCCCTCTGCCTGCTCCAGGGGTAGTCCTGAACCCCAGAGGGGGCCTCGGCGGCGCTTGCAGCGGAGGCCCTCGACCCTGTGGCTCCCCCTGCTGACTTGGCTGATCCGCCCACAGGAAGAAGTTGCAGTCCCCCGCGTTGCACTTGTAGAACTGACGGCCTTGGTTGGGGCCGTCTTTGCGCACGGTCAGGAGGAGTGCATCCTGACCACAGTTACACACAATGACATCATTGTCTACGTTGAGAGCGCTGGCGCCCGCCGGAGGTTGTGGCTGCGGGGTCCAGGAGGGGGCAGGAGGAAGGGAAGTTCGAGAATTTGAACTCAGGGCTCTGGGTGGCTCTGGTCTCGGGGGCCTTGGAGCTGGTGGACGAGGATCCCCTCCTCTTCCTCCCCGTGGTCCACCTCCTCCACCCCCTCCTCCTCCTCCTCCCCCTCCCCCTCCACCTCCACCTTCTCCACCCGCTCGGAGGTACTTCAGGTTCAGCACTTCTCTGAGCGTCTCGTCACATCCACCAATGCAGCCAACAAATTCTAAAGGCATCATGTGAGGGAGGCTGCCCCTGCGGAACTTGAACTTCAACCTGAAGAAAAATGTCAGACAAAAGTTTTGAAGTGAATGCATGTAACCATTTTCACTACTAATCACTACATACACATTACACCAGAGAATGTGGGCGGAGGCGAGCGGTGAGGATTTACGCTCCCCCGCTCCTGGCAGCTTTGTTCAATATCGCTCCGCGCTCAACTAAAGATTTCACCCGGCTCTACTCAAATTGTTTAGCTCTTGCTAGGGTTGCACGATATTGACAAAATGTGATATTGCGATATCGGTAATGAATATTGCGATATTGACATTAATTTCAATAAACAAGTTTTCTTACAACACAAGGTTTATTTCATATTGGACTGGTCCAACGTGAAAATAAAAAAATAAATAAATAAGGACCATGTCTACAGAACAGGACGTGTGTTACTGGTTGGACAGTATAAAATATATAAATAAAGAGAACAGGACATGTGTTACTGGTTGGACAGCATAAAATATATAAATAAAGAGACCAGGACATGTTCTACTGGTTGGACAGTATAAAATATATAAATAAAGAGAACAGGACGTGTTCTACTGGTTGGACAGTATAACATATATAAATAAAGAGAACAGGACATGTTCTACTGGTTGGACAGTATAAAATATATAAATAAAGAGAACAGGACGTGTTCTACTGGTTGGACAGTATAACATATATAAATAAAGAGCATGTCTACAGAACAGGACATACAATACAATACAAATAAATAGAAAAAAATATTGCATACTTATTGCGGAGGAGATAAGGCGACACCCCAACATTTTTTAAATCTGCTCTGCAGTACACCAAGTTAACACTGTGTGTACCGAGTAAAAGCACTTTCTCAACAGGTGGTTGAAGAACCTGTTTTTCAAATGGCAAGTTGCTGTGGCGACCGATCAGTGAGGCTGCGCCAGTAAGAATTAGTTTATCACACATCTGCCGTTAACAGCATCTGAAGTTATCCAACACGCTGAAACTGCTGGGAGATATCTGATTAAAAAAAACTGTGATATTCTTTCAGAGTAAGTGCTGTATTTCAACTTTGAGCTCTGTACCAGATTGGTTGCCATGGAAACAGATGCTGGTGTTAAGCACTTTGGCTCGATGCTAGTGAGCGTGCCCTATATTTGGACTGAGCCGAGGCACGTGCTTAAGGGGGTTAACGCCCACTTGTGTAAACAAGTTCATTGCACTGCTGAAGCCACTGAGAGCTTCATCTGTGTCTGTTGTTGTCTTTGCACAGAAAGGAGCGCCTACCTACACTCTCCGTTAATCCAACAAATAGAAGCTGTGTGTTCAGAGATATAAAATCAGGTACTTGGTGTTAAAGTGACCACTGAAAAGTTTTCAATGTTTAATATGTGTGGGTCTGAATTGTGCCGAGAGGACATCTGAATCTGCTCATCTAATGTTTCACAATTGCAAAATATCGGAGCACAAAATAATATGCAAAGCAGGTAGGATAATGAAAAATGTTAATGTAAACTATTAGCAGTCTAAACTTATCTTGATCATAAACTATCAAAGTGGTCTCCTTTATTTTATGTTAGGTGAACGGCTCTGTGAAGTGAAACACCTTCTAGTATAAAATGGATACTTACATGTGAACAGGGTGCGGCAGACAGGTGAGACAGATGCTGTCATCTCTGCTCACCTCCAGCACCGTGTCGGGGAACCACACTGCTGACTTACAGGCTGGGAAGCCTGTGCAGGACAGGAACTTACTGCAGGGGGACCGAAAGAGTTACAGTAGAGTCAGAGAGGGGAAAAAAAACACATTTTCCAAAGCCTACTATACCATATTAGAGCCCAACCGATAATATTATTTTTTGGGGGCTTTTCCCTTTATTATGTAGTGACAGTGGATAGACATGAAAGGGGGAGAGAGATGGGGGATGACACGCAGCAAAGGGCAGCAGGTTGGATTCAAACCCGCGCCGCTGCAGGACTCAGCCTACATGGGGCGAATGCTCTTACTGGGTGAGCTAGAGGCCGCCCCCGATAAAGGATTTTTAAGGCCGATATCGATACAAATATTTGCTGATTTAAAAATCCGATATTCCGACATAACGGCCGATATATTTATATATATAAAAAAAAAAAGAAAACAAAAAAAAAATCCTGTCTCAACAGAACAGAGGAACATCAAAATATATTAAAGTTCTGATAAATAAAATGTATAAAAATACAAACTTAAGATCTGAAACTTAAAGGCACTCACAACATGGTTGAAGGGGGTTTCGTCCGTTTTTATTTTATTTTTTAAATATTCATTTATTGGCCATTATAAATGCCGATACCGATATCGGCCCGCCGATATATTGGTCGGGGTCTATACCATATTATTGTTAGACTGATTTCCTACCTTTCAGGCAAACGTTTTTATGATTTGACAATTGATTTGTGACAACCTGAAATGTTTTCTTGTGATAATACAGTTTTAAGCTCGTCTCACGTGTTTCCCTCCCTCTTCTTCCTCAGCACCATGTCCTGTCCGCAGTGAGGGCACTTCCTGACCGGCAGTGGGAACTCCATGTCCTGCTGCTCTGCTTCAGCCACTTCCTGAGCTGCACCCAGATATGGCGACAGGGCTTCATCCAACCTGAGGCAACAACAGAAAATGACTTCTAACCTGGGCTCACAACAACCAACAGCCAACAGCCTGCAGTGACTACAGGACAGGTGTAACTAATCCATCACTGTAAAACACAAATGACACAATTCAGGTGCTGATGGTGCATCAGAAATACACAAATCTACTCCAAGGTAAATTGTAACTAACTTCTTCGCCTTCCTGACAGACTCAATGAAGACGGTCTTGTATTTCTGGATGTGGTGCTGCAGCACCGTCTGTTTGTCCTTCCTGCCCTCTGATACCAGCTTGAGGTCCGCCTCCAATTCAGCACGCAGATTTGGTTTGGACATCTCATAGCCCATGGAGTTGTAACCTAAACAAACACACATTTGATAAGTAACATATTTGAGTGAAAGGGGCAACGACAACATATTTATGTATAAAACCTACTGTATATTGTGGTAGAAGTGTCTGTGTGTGTGTGCGTGTGTGTGTGTACATACCCTCCACCAGTCCCATGCCGAGCTCTCCAGGCAGAAACCTCTGGTCAGCTGTTAAGCCCACATACATGCGACTCTTTATGGTCTCGATGTGGTCTGCATGGGTTGCATCTGTGCCTGTAATATACACAGTTTTGCGTCAGACACAAAACACACAGACACAAAAGCGTCAGACACAAAACAGTTAATCCTGAACAAACAACTATTCTATGTTGACTCGACAAAAGGGTCACTAAGTCGGTGCCAGGTTTGCTTTAAGTAAATGTTTATCTGCTTTAACTGAAAAGGGCAGCCTGGCATCACCAATACTAATTTGCAAATGTGTATTAGTCTGGAACCTAAAATTAAGAACTTTTGTGGGAAGCATCAATATTTTATGAGGAACAACATACATTAAAGACAATATAATGTGTGTGTGTTTGTGTGTGTGTATGTTTTTGTATTGTACCAATGCCGTGCTTCTCCATCAGGGATATGAGGTCGGCTTCAGTGAGCAGCTGCGGAGGACTCGTCTGTCCATCCACCATCTCGATAGCAGAGGGCTGGAACTGGGAGCCTTGCTCATACACTGGAATCACCTAGCACACATACCAAGCAGGTTTACTGCATATATCACACACAAGCAGCACGGACCACACACAACATACTTCATAAAAGCAAGGTATGTAAGCTATACAGTGGTGTAGCTTAGGCTAAATTGTCTCTTGAAGTGGTGTAGAAATTTAACAGAATTCATAGTCTTGTTACCAATCTTACCAACACACACACACACAAACACAAACACACAAACGTTTGTTTCACTATCTTTGTGGGGACCCGTCATTGACATAATGCATTCCCTAGCCCCTTACCCTAACCTTAACCATCACAACTAAATGCCTAACCTTAACCCTTACCCTCACCCTAACCATAACCTAATTCTAACCCTAATCCTAAAACCAAGTCTTAACCCTCAAACAGCCCTTTAACCTTGTGGGGTCCAGCATTTTGGGCCCCACAAGGCTGTGCAGACCCCACAAGTATACTGTATTCCCTGGTTTTTGGACCCCACGAATATAGTAAAACACACACACACACACACACACACACACACACACACACACACACACACACACACACACACACACACACACACACACACACACACACACACACACACACACACACACACACACACACACACACACAACATACCTTGGCACTCCACCTGTCATACGGGTAAACGTCCAAGTAGTTCCTTGCAATGATCATGAGTCCCGAGGAGGAGAAGTTCTCCTGGGCGATGTCTATGTCCACCACAGTCTCCTGCCCCAAAGCATCCTGGGATACACAAGCCAGGAAGTGCCGGACAATGAACTCATACACACGTCCCTCATTGCCCTGGACACAGAAGAAACAGAAACCTTTATATTGAGCCAATTGTTTGACAAGGAGTTGGGCAAAGAAAGACCTGCCACCAATTTTATTAAGATTGTTTATAATGATGCAAAATATGATAAAATAGGATAATTTCGGTAGCAGAACATTTTAAACAAATCCCCAGAGGGCAAAGATCAGAATACGTGGGAAAAAAGGTACATTTGCCCAAACTGAGCTCCAGTTTTTGCAGACTTACCTGCAGTGTATTGGAGTACTTGGTGGGGTGTATCGGGGGATGGGCTTGGTCAGATTTCTTGCCCTGTCGTGGGTTGGGACCCCCCGGCTGTTCCATCACTCTCTGGGCAAACGTCCCCCAGATCGGGCTTTGTGTCTGCTGCTCCACCAGGGGGCCGAGAGGCAGGTTTTCAGGAAAAATGTTTGTCTCTGTACGGGGGTAGCTGATATACCTGAGCAGAAAGGGAAAAAAAAGAACTGGATATGTGATATTGCTGATAAACTCATCTATTAAACGCATGAAAGACACCACCCTGCCAGATGGTGTCTTTCCATGTACAAAAATAGGCACGATTTTGAGGAGGTTTAACAACCTGATAAACAAAGACATGCATTTGACCGTTTCACTGACACCACAGAGCTTCTAATAAGGTGGCTTCAAGCCAGCTATCTGACTGAAACAAGTTCAAATGAAATATCAACTGATAAGGATATTTAGCATATGGTCGGAGCAAAAAAATACTTTGCTCTATACATGTACTCACCCTTGGGTATACAGTTTTTCTGCAATTTTCATGGTCTCTTTGGCATTTATTCTTAGCTTCCGAGATGCAAGTTTCTCCAGTTCCTGTTGGTCAGATAAAGGTAGAGGACTGTTCAGAGTGGGACAAAGCAGCGAGGGGGTTTCCATACAAGGATACTACTCTTTCTGTTGTACTGAACTACGTACACTTCATACCATTAACAGATGTGTTTTGAGGTGCAGTGTATGTATGTGTGCGGCTGTTTGACTTTATATTCTTACCACAGTGTCCAAAGGCAGCGGCCTCCACTTGCTCTTGGGTTTGCTGGTTACTGAGGTGACTGTTGCTATGGGATTCTGGAAGATAGTAAAAAAAAAAAAAAAACTTTCCACAAGTGGCTTTTTGCGCTTTATTCAGGCAGCTCAACAACACATTCAAACGGTATGCTGTGCCCTCCAGCTGCGCACACGCATGTACGCGCGCATGCACATGCGCACGCACGCACACAAGCACACACACACACACACACACACACACACACACACACACACACACACACACACTGACAGAGGATTGGTGCAGGTCCATGGTGCCTTTCTAGGTAGGCAACACCAGTGTATTTTTGCTCTTATATTAATCAACCACAATGAGGGTGTTGCTTTGCTGGTGCTGTGTTTCACATTTTGCTTCTGTTATGCAGGAGCAAACTTGTTTTTTTGTTTGTTTATGTGTCAAACGGCAGTGCAGCGGGTAGATTCCCAGAAGTTTAGACAACATGACAGTTCAAATCATCATATTAATTAACACATTATGAGATTACCCCCTGAAGGAATGAGGGATTAGGAGGCAAATGAGACCAATACAAGACTAAAAGCTAGAGATGTTCCGATACCGATACCAGTATCGGTATCGCTCCGATACGGCCTAAAACGCTGGTATCGGGAAGTACTGGAGTTTATGCACCGATCCGAAATCTACGTTAAAGTAGTTTATTTATGTTCTTTTTCCGTTATAACTGACTGTCAAACTGCATAATAAAAGAAAGTTCTGTGGCGTTCATTGTTTGTGTTTAAGAGAGAGTTTAACCTGAGCCAGACTGACAACAAAGATAGAAATAATATCACATCCATACAGAGATAGTAGTATACAGTTGTTAAAACATAATAAAATATATGACACACTGGTATCGGATCAGTACTCGGTATCGGCCGATACGCAAGTTCAGGTATCAGAATCGGTATCGGGAAGCAAAAAATGGTATCGGACCATCTCTACTAAAAGCATCCCTAAGACCTTCAACGTTACATTCACAAAGATAAACTAGTAAAGTATGTAACATAACAAGATCAATAACATGACATAAAAGACATTTTAAAACACTTTACTTGAAGGTATCTACATAAGAGTGACATGACGGTGTCATGAACACATGACACTGTCATGACACAATGAACCCTAACCCTAACTCTAACCCTAACTTCAAGTAAAGTGTGACCAGACATACAAACAGGCACATACCTCCATACAGATCTGGTAGAGCACCAGGCATGCTGTGTGGTTGAAGAGACGGTTTCTTTTCCAACTGAACTCTACATTGTCCTCCTCCACCTCGTGCAGCACTGAGACAAAGACAGACACGACAGAGGGGATGAAGTGGGGTGAGTATCAGTTTAAAACATGAATACTATTGATCTGTGTGTCTGTGCAGTGTGCACGGATGAGTTTGTACCTTTGATCTTGTAGAAAGTCTCGGGTATGAAAGCCTGGATGGCTTTGAAGCGCTCCACAACAAAGCCCAGAGTGGGAAACTGACAACTGCCGTATGAGATCAGCTGATTGGCCAAAGACTCTGGAAAGATCTTCTGCAGGCGAAGCGTTTGGAATCGAGTGAAGGACGCACCTGAGGAAGATGAGCACAGGAGAGAGGATGCGATCATATTAATATGTGACTTTTTTTTAGATATACAGAGCCCCTAGTGTTGTATCATTGGTATCAAGTGGCCAAATTGCGATTATTCTGCATCTGTTGAGCCATCCAATAATGAAAAAATCTTTTTCACCTGCATTAGTGTGTCACTATGTATTTTTCAGTGCTGCCTTACCTATTCGCAGGTCCAGCTCCTGACGGACATCGACAGCATCGCTGATGTTGGCATCTGGCTCCATTAGAGTCTCACAAGCTCTCCGAATGGAGTTGGGGGTGATCTCAGAAAACTTTGCCCGAAAGACTTGTAAATTATGCTTCACTAGAAAGCAAACATAAAAAGAGCACACACACACACACACACACACACACACACACACACACTATTATCAAGAGTGATTTGTAGACAAACATACAAAAAAACATGACAATGGGGTTGTTTTTACTGATCCGTTTTTTTGAATGGATTTACAAGTGAGAAATAACATGTTTAGAGGCTCTGCTGGTCAGATTGTGTTTGTTGTTGTTGGACAGAACCAGGCTAGCTGTTTCCCATCCTTTCAGTTTTGTGCTAAGCTAAGCTAAAAGTATTATGGCTCCTGGTTCATATATACCTAGTCTCGCTTTGCCAGACCATCCACACGCTGCGAAGCGAAGGAGAGTCTGGCTACTACCCTGCGGGATGGGAGAAAAACGTGCTCTGGTTTATTATTTAACAATAGTCCTCATAAATCCACCGAATTTAAAATTCCAACACAAAGAAAGTGGAAGGAAACGGAAAATACATGGCGAATTTCCTGCGTCACCGGAGCAATCCCTGAAGTGGAACGTCAAGGATATAGACTACTATATACCATACAAACATGAGAGTGGTATCAATCTTTTATCTAACTCTCGGCAATAAGCTTACTTCCCAAAATGTCAAACTATTCCCTCGAAAAGGAGTTTAGAAGATGCACACTCACTTGCACCCACACAACAACAACAACAACAACAACAACAACAACGGCAACACACACACACACACACACACACACACACACACACACACACACACACACACACACACACACATATAACTATCATACCTGCTTTGCAGACATCTATGACTTCAAAGCCAATGTTTTCTCCCTCTCGGTCACAATCAGTCCAGATGACTAAGACCTGGCACTGTCTCACCTCTTTCTCTAGTGTTCGCTAGAGAGAGAGATGGAGAAAAAAAGAAACAGAAGAACAGAAAGTAAGAGGGTTAGATGAAGAGTGAGGGAATATTTCACGTCTATTTCTATTATCCATATTCATCATTATCTCCTCTGAATGAAAGCTGTGGCCTCCTACTGCAGAGAGAGCAAAAGGCAAAAAAAGTACATCATCTGCTGCTAACTACAAATAACAAAATATTACAGCTTATCCTGGTTTTATAAATATAGAGTCATCGTGCAAAAGCACAAGTTATTAGAGCAAAAAGAAAACTGGTATTGTGAGTAAATCCTGGTCTAAAAAGTCAAACTATCAACAGTTACCATTACTAGAGCCCGACCGATAAAGGTTTTTTAATGCCGATACCGATACAAATATCTGGTGATTTAAAAATCCGATATTCCGATATATCTGCCGATATATTTATTTTTATTTATTTAGTACAGTATCATTTAGAGATGTTCCGATACCGATACCAGTATTGGTATCGGCTCTGATACTGCCTAAAACGCTGGTAACGGTATCGGGAAGTACTGGAGTTTATGCACTGATCCGATACCACGTAATAAAGCCCTAAAGAAAATCTACGTTAAAGTAGTTTATTTATGTTCTTTTTCCGTTATAACTGACTGTCAAACTGGATAATAAAAGAAAGTTCTGGGGTGTTCATTGTTTGTTTGTTCATGTTTCACAAAGAGTTTAACCTGAGCCAGATCGACAACAAAGATATAAATCATATCACATCCATACAGGGATAGTAGTATACAGCTGTTATACATCATATCATCCATACAGGGATAGTAGTATACAGCTGTTATACATCATATCATCCATACAGAGATAGTAGTATACAGCTGTTATACATCATATCATCATACAGAGATAGTAGTATACAGCTGTTATACATCATATCATCATACAGAGATAGTAGTATACAGCTGTTATACATCATATCATCCATACAGAGATAGTAGTATACAGTTGTTATACATCATATCATCCATACAGAGATAGTAGTATACAGCTGTTATACATCATATCATCCATACAGAGATAGTAGTATACAGCTGTTATACATCATATCATCCATACAGGGATAGTAGTATACAGTTGTTAAAACATAATAAAATATATGACACACTGGTATCGGATCGGTACTCGGTATTGGCCGATACGCAAGTTCAGGTATCAGAATCGGTATCGGGAAGCAAAAAATGGTATCGGACCATCTCTAGTATCATTAGCACCAACCATGTTCAATAACATGGTTGAAGGGTGTTTTGTCCGGGTTTTTTTTTTTTTTTAAATATTCATTTATCGGCCATTATAAATGCCGATACTGATAGTTTGGAAAATGCCTAATATCGGCCAATAATATCGGCCAGCCGATATATCGGTCGGGCTCTAACCATTACTAATCAAACATCACAATGACACACATAATGTGGCTACAGAAAGAGAGACAGATCTCATAGGTTAATAGAAAGACAAAGTAAAGATGTGTTTTTGTATACTTCAGTGACTCCTGAGAGCAGCGTTACCTTGATTTGTTTCATGTTTTCCGGACAGCACTTCTGTACCTCGGCATCAAATAACAGCACTGGATTGCAACTGTGCCTTTGGGGGGAAAAAAGGTACACATTGAATCAGTTATGATACGGTGTGATGCTGAATATACCAACAAAAACTTTCAACTTACCATTTCCGGTACTGTGCTTTAAACTCCAAACCCAGTAAATGGCCTGATACGGACGTCATTGTTACTGTCACATCCTGGAGATAAACCAGAAAAATCAGAGACAATGTAAAACACAAAAGAACAGACATGCAGGTGCATATTTCATTATTTCACTGTATTTACTTACCTGACCAAAGAGATGATATTCATACTCATAGATTTTATTAAACTTTGACATCCCTTCCCTCTAAAATGGAAACAAAAAGACAATCAGTACTGGAGCAACCAAAAGAGAAACAGAAAATATTAGCAGCAGAGGTTCCCATTTATCTTGTAATATGTTCCGATTTTAGAGATATGGGTATACCGGCAGGTTATGAAAGAGGTTCAATATTAATAGTAACCATCAGATTTTTATTTCAATGTGAAGAATATTTTTCAGACTTATTATTCACTGGATTAGCAAAAACAGATCTGGTTTATAAACAGCTTCTTACTTTATTTTCCAAAAACGTTGCTACATCATAATATAGGTCAATAATTACATATACAGTAAATTTACACATAATACAATATAAATGTACATACTTATTTAACCACACTGGTTTATTTTCAACATGTTTTATTTGTTTATTCTTGTTTTTATCTTATATTATCACTGGATATTTTATTCTTTTACTTTCTGTATTATTTTACATGTCATTTCTGTATTACTTCAATTTGATTTGCCGAAGTCCTGAAATGTTTTAATCCTGGTGTTGTGTCTTGGTTGCAAAGGTTTATTACATCAAAGATTACAGCATCCATTTCCATGGAAAGTCTGGAGAATACCCCGCCAATATGCATTCTAAATCTGGCTCTAAAACTCGCAGTATATATCGAGTATGCTTAGGTAACATGTTAGATAACATATGAACATGTGAGTTGACATAGCATAGGTTAGTGTCCTCTTCAGGGGCTTCCTATAGTTTGTTAACCCCTCAGCATCCAATCCCAGACCGCCTTTTGAACATCCCAGCGAAATCACGCCACTAAGAGGTAGGGCTGCCACCTCTTAGTCGATTAGTCGACTAATCGGTCGTTTTGGTCTTAGTCGACTAAGATTTCTTTAGTTGATGAGTCATTTTTTATGCTTATTCATGCTTAATTACTCATTTCCGAGAAACTTATGAGCACATTTCTGGTAAACACAAGATTTAAAGTGGTGCTTTTGCAGGATTAATTGTGGAGAAAGTCAGTTTTACAGATGGTTAATTAACTACATTTATATTGTGTTTTTCTAGTCTTAACCACCTCTCAAAGAGCACAGCTCTGTCGATAACATCAACTAATCGATTAATCGACAAAATCATATAAGTGTTAGTCGACTAAGAATTTCTTTAGTCGAGGACTGCCCTACTAAGAGGTTAATCATCACTCCCTGTACTGCCACAGTGCCCACGATGAACGTTCTTATTATGACTTAGCACATTTGAGCTTTATACAGACATTAAACCTATAAGTCCATCAGATACTACACTGGTTCAACCATGTAAATACAGTTTATTATTAACGTTGTAATATGGCGTGAATCGGTTAATTGTTGCCGATTCATTCTGTGTCCATCGACTAACGTTAATAGTTTGAGCACTATGCTGACTATTAACATTAACTGTTGTAGGGGTTTTGTACGTTAACGTTACTGTTGGTGAGAAGACGTGACTAACCCTCCTGGACCTGCCGTTGGACATTATCTCTGCGATGCCTTTGGCTGCATCGTTCTTCTCGGCTACGCAGAGGACCCGCTTGATCTGAGCCCGGCCCCGGATCATGTCTGCCTGCTGCTGCGGTGTGTCCGGACACCGGTCACTCTGCGCCGCACAGAAACACCTCCGTGGGACCCCCAGCCGCTGTAACGTCAGACCCGACCGAAGCAAAGACCTGCCGCCGAGGAGGTGAACTAGCATGCCTGGCAGCTCTTACATGAAGCAGCGAGGCAGCCTCACTGCTGCTGTCTCTCCACTGTGTGGCCACCAGTTGTCCATTTTCATTTCCAAGTAATTAAATGAGACAAAATAATTCCAGCCCATCTAAAATTACTAATTTAAAACTTTACGAGGAGCAGCATCGACCTCTTGGCTGCTAACGTTAGCTCTGTTTACAAATTCCGCGCTCGCCTGTCAAATGCTGCCGAAAATCAAGGTCGTAAACTGTCGCAAAATCCGTAAACAGCCAAACGTCTGAAACAGAGGTTTATAATAACAGTACAATACGTGCATTCAAATTAAGAAATATGTACATGCGTAACGCAATATTAATAATCAGACTTATACGATTTTAATAATACTAATTATAGTGTAAATTCATATTATATTATATCAATGTTAAACAGAAATTCCACCCTAAATCTGAATTTGCTGGAGTTTTGGCAACCTAAGAGTTTAATTCTATATTTAAAAACGTACACATTTTGTTTGTTATTTTTGATATTGCATTTTTAGATCATTTACGTACTTTCTGGCACAATAAATAAAAAAAAATAAAATTAAGAAAAGTTCAGTATTACCCCACCAAAACAGTATTCAGAGTTCTGCCCACATGTTAGGAAATACAACTCAAATCAAATCACGTTTTTTTTTTTTTTTGTCACATACACAATCACACACAACGTGTAGTGGAATTATTATATGCCTAGCTCCAGAAGCAACTAATATAATTATTAGCTTGTTAACAATTTTTTACAAGGAAGCACAATTCATTTTACAGGTCCATATTTTCTAATAATTCTGTAAGAATTTTCCTGCAAAGAAACACAGCATGTAGGCCTAATCCAGAGCCAAGTAGGTAAAAGAGAGACAATGTTCTGAGACAGGTCTTTTAGCTAGAGATTAATGAGTTTAGAAACATGGTTTTGATTTCTAGAGGAATTTCAGGACAAATGCAAATACTCTATTTAAAAAACAACTTGCAAACATAAAACTGAACAGCTACCCCAATAAACAATATGTGAAAAATAAAAAATAAAAACTGACAGACTCATGACTTCAATGTTTGTAAAATCCTGGCTATGGCCCTGCTAAAACAGACAATTTGTCCTAAACTGGAAAACTGACAAAGAGTGACTTTAAATGCTAGGGTGTGTTTTTGATAATCATATCAAGTACTTATTTCAGATTGCAGCCATCGTAGACAAAATATGGAAGATTTCTGTTTTAGGGTGGCATTTCTCCATCCGGGGAGGTGGGTTGGTCACCTGATAAGAGTACAGCCAGCTGGGTAAACATGGCGTCTGTGTCTGGATGTGATAATTACATGTAGCGCTTCTGTTTTTTAATGCTGTTTCTGTTTCGCCAACGGCCCGCATTGTATCCCAGAACAGTAGCGTGCTGGACACGACGCATGAAGACATGAAGGGCAGAAGGAGAGAGGCGCTTCACTGATGCTGCTTTATATTTTTTTCTCTCTGCAGAGCATGAATGCTCTGATGCCTGCCCGGATCATCGTGATTAGCGCAAGATAATTGCTTTTGTTAACAGACACACTGATTTGTATTTCTGTCGAGGCGTCTATTCATTTAATCTGACCCAAATCAAGCCTCTTGTTCTGTGGACTCCTGCAGCGCAGCACAATGGTCAGTCCGACTGCACTTCATGTGGCTGCCCTCCACCGCTGTGCCCTGACACCTGCTTTATGACTGTTCATTGTGCTGCACTGTGTGTTGTGTTTCTCATGTCTTGCTCAACAATATCACTATGATAGGCTCACCTGACGTGGTGGCTTTCACTAAAGAGGATGAGTATGGGCAGACACCTCCAGACCCCTGGGCTCTCCCTGACGAGTTCTCTATTCCTCTCCATCCGCTGGTTGACTCCAACCCCTGGGCTAAAACCTCCTATGCCAAGTTCACCAAAGACTTCATCCTCATCTCTGAGTTCTCTGAGCAGGTGGGCCCTCAGCCTCTCCTCACCATCCCTGATGACCCCAAAGTCTGCGGCACCTTCGATCTCAACTACTTCTCCCTGCGCATCATGTCAGTGGACTACCAGGCCTCTTTTGTGGGGCATCCACCTGGCAGTGGCTACCCAAGGCTCAGCTTTGTGGAGGACTCGAGGGTGGTGCTGGGCGACTCAAAGGAGGGGGCGTTCGCCTATGTCCATCACCTTACGCTCTATGACCTGGAGGCGAGGGGCTTTGTGCGACCGTTCTGTATGGCGTACGTCTCAGCAGATGAGAGGAAAATCATGCTGCAGTTTCAGGAGCTGTCCCTCCGCTTCTCCCAGGCCTCTGAGAGTCTGAAGGCTGGGAACAGGAGAGCGTTTGCCAAGGAACTCCAGAGGAAGCTCAGAGACCTGGAGTAAGAATTTCAATCCAACCTTTTAACTAACATGTATCTGATATTTTAATATGAGTGACCTCAAATCCTTTAGGAAAATACAGTGAGCAGAAGAATTTGTGGAAAAAAACAGTAAAAGATTTGCTGTTGGCCCCAAATGGACCCCTCACCCCCCACCCCTACCTCACACCGACTGCCCTCTTTGTATTGTTCATGTACTTAGTTCCCATTAAATAAAATGCACACAAGACTGTACATGGCAGCTTGATTATGTGCCCAGACACCCACAAACCAGCCATGGCTCCTAGAACTACAGTAACTGACCAGACTCCAGGTTTCTGTGTCAAGTTTTTGGGTTATTGGTATGGATCGGGTCCTGACGCCATCCCTAGTGCTGCTAGCATGGCTAAAAACACAACTGGCCACAGTTCATGTCACATGTTGCAGGTTTTCAGTGTTTCTTTCGTTGTGGTTTTTCAGTTAATGTTGCTCCTCCTTGAGGAGAAAAAGTCCTATTTAAAAAATAAATAACTGTATTCCCTTTCCCTGAATGAACGCGTGAACCGCTAACTGTGTTTTCTTCCCTTCAGGTACACTCACTCTGTGCTGCAGAGGGAGGAGGGCCTGCAGAGAGAGGCGGGGCCTCAGTGCATGTACTCTGCTCATGCTGTGGAGAAGGCCAACGAGCTCGCAAATGTGGAAAAGAGCATCTATGAACACAGAGACCTGCTGAGGCAGATCAGCTCCTACCATCGCCGTCCGCGCCGAGATCCTCACGTTGTGAGCTGCCAGAAGTGCATCACCGAGTGCTTGAGTGAGTGTGAGCAGCTGTTAGACAAATATGCCAAGCTTGCCAACCCCTTCAGTTACACGGCCAAAGGGGAGACGGGGCAGAAGGGGCAGGTTGATGATGAAGGCGATGTAAAAGAAGGGGACGAGGAGGAAGATGATGGCGTTAAACGCAGGTCGTCCTACACGCCGCAGCTGATCAAAGGTAAATCTGCCAAGTGTTTCGACAAGCGCCTGAAGACCCTGCAAGAGCTGTGCGACGTTACTTTCTACGAGGCCACCGTGGAGCTCCTGAAGAAGACGGAGAGGAGTTTCCGGGGGGACCTGTGTTACCTGTACACACGCCGCCTGGACAGGGCATTACGCAGGAAACAGAGAGTAACCAACTTCCTGTTTGAGGAGGACCTCGGTGATGATGATGATGATGAGGATGAAGGGGGAACACTAAGACCATTCTGTGCTGTGAACCATGCTGTAGATAACTATACACTCTTAAACCCACTTCCTATTGTGCTAGGACCAGAACCTCTAGAGCTCGATGCTCTGGAGCCTCCAGATCCTCTAGACCCAGCATCTGAGACCAGCCATACTCAAGGGAGTGAGCTTGGGCTTGTGGAGAGCCATCTGGAGTCCTCCCCGTCAGACCAGACTCTGGAGACCCAGGAGAGCTCGGAGGAGACCAAAGGAAGCTTTAGCAGCGGTAAGAGCGGGATGGATCTTGCAGAGAGGCAACAGAATCTGGCTAGTAGGAAGTCAGAAGCTCCTGATCCTGATTCTGACTTGACCCCTGACCCCGACCATAACACTGACCTGGAGAGGGAGAGCAGCAGCGAAGAGATGGAGACCACCGCTGGGGAGGACGAAGGAGACGATACGCCCGTGTCTTTGCTGGAGGTGGTGTTGGAGCTGGAGGCCAGCAGGGAGGATGAATGTGAGGGATTTACTGACGGGCCTTGTGATATGGAGCCTGAGTCGTTGGTTCCTTTAGACACCGCGTGCTGTATGGCCCAAGAGGGTTTCCTTTATGAGGCTTCTGCCCCAGAGGCGGTGCAGCCCTGTCAAACACTGGTGGTCAACCAGGAGCCCCACGCTCTACTTCCACTCCAGGACGACTACGCGGTGGGTTCTCCATGCTCAGAGAGCCCTGCAGCTGGGCTGGAGCTGCCTGTGGGGCACCTTGGAGACGCAGTTTCTCGTACCTCAGCGGAGGATGGGTCAGACTGTACCATGAGCGCTTCTACGGGGTCTGATCTCGGCTACGGGGGGGTTGTGACTCTGCGTCAGAGGAAGAAGGCTGGACAAGGAGCCTTGAAGTTTGTGCGACAGTACCCCTTTGCCATGCAAGCTCTGTGGTGTCTGCTGAGCGGAAGAACCCTGGTGGTGCTCGGGGCAGATGAGGGGAGAGTCCGCCGACTGGTTGCTGCTCTGGCCCTCTTTGTGCCGGCTCCTGGGAAGTGTGGAGACAGGGTCCAAGCCTGGCTGTCCTGCCCCTTCACCCTTACTGACCTGCAGAGGTGGAAACTCATTGGACTGCAAAGGTATTTTCAATTTGCATTTCTAATTTAGGCACTTAACTGACTCTTATACAAATAATGATGACAGATGATATTACTAACATATTTACTAAAACATTGGGTTACACTTTACTTGAAGGTATCTACATAAGAGTGACATGACAGTGTCATGAACGTGTCAAACATTATAAACAAGTCATAAATGTTTGACATAACGCTTCTTTCATTAAGTATCATTCGGTTTTTGTCATGACAAGTTAGGGTTAGGGTTAGAGTTAGAGTTCATTCATGTGTTCATGACGGTGTCATGTCACTCTTATGTAGATACCTTCAAGTAAAATATTACCAAACATTGATCTTGATGTACACAGAACTTAAAGGGACAGTTCAACCCAAAATCAAAACTACATATCTCACCCATGAGTACGCTCTGCACAGTGATACAGTTGGCGGGTGTAGTTTGGCAGAAATAAAATAGTTCCTACATAAAACCGCTCACAACCAGATCTGGGGATTATCTCGAGTAAATCTGGGTCATGATTTCTGGAAAGAGACGTTGCTGTTGAGTTTTTCAAATGTGTTTTTTTTTTTGTGAGCGCCACTAGCCAAGAGCCATCTAGTTCCATTATATTGGAGAGAAGGCAGACATCTCTACAACCAATATCTCCAACATTGGGCAACTCACAAAAACAATCTAAATTGAAATAGCACTACAGTAAAGAGGGATTTTTTTTAATTCTTTATCAAAAATACATATTTTTGGGGGAACTGTCCCTTTAAGAGAGTCTCCATCAATGTGAAGTTTGAAAATGATGGTATATTCCTCTTTGTAGTTTGTGCCACACCTTACTATACTGTTACTCATCTGGTCTGACTCAGTCCTCGGTGACTCACGAAAACATCTATTCAACTATTAAACCTCCAGCCTCACGCCTGTCCTTGACCCTCTTCGTCTACTCATCTTTCTTACGACAGTGGGCCCCATAGTATTCCACCAGAGAGGAGGCCATAGCGTCATAAACTAATTTATTTATTAAGACATGTTGGAGGCACTGAGAGAGTAAGGAGGAGGGGGTCAGGTGGGATTGTGACGTGTGGATTTTACATCTGATCAGAGCACCCTGGGGTGTTTTTATATTGATTCAGTATATTCACATACAGTAACTGTATTAAAAATTTGCTGAATCATGACACTTTTGTGACATATCAAACTGTGGATTTTCTTCATCTTTACACCACTACCTTAATAATGTAGAGCAGTGTTTCTCAAATGGGGGTACGTGTACCCCTAGGGGTACTTTGGAGTACTGCAGGGGGTACGTGACATTTTTGCAAAAATGCTCATTTAAAAATCATGCATAATTCCTAAAATAATTGTACTATAATAATGAATGCATTAAGTGATGGATTCTAAACATTTGAAATGTAGCATTTCAAATGTTTTTTTTATTTTTTTTTTAAAAAGGTTGTTGTTTAGAATCTATCACTGCCGGCGCTGTATTTTACCTCTTTATAAAGACTTTTTTTTTTTTCTACCAAAAATGTTTTGCACTGGTCAGGGGGTACTTGGCTTAAACAAGCAATTTAAAGGGGGTATAATATTGAAAAAAGTTTGAGAAACACTGATGTAGAGCATCTGTGCAGACATATCCGTATATGTGTAGCTATTTAGTTGTTCAGTGACTACAAAAATGGTCAAAGCCAAGCAATTCATTATAAATTGCTGTACAGAAATCTAGCCACAAAACAATTTACATAAACAAATTATACTGTACATGGACATGCAGACATATATGGGTGATTTGAGATGTGTAAACCAAATTGGTTCTGAGCATGTCAATCCCCATTGAAAAAATATTAATTTCAACACAAACATTGAGAATAACCTACATATTGAACGTTTGTATATGTGTGTGTATATATAAGCTGCCTTTTCGTCGTAATGAATACCAGTGTTTGTCTGTCTGTCCCCTACAGAGTAGCGTCCCCTGTGGGTTCCAGCATGCTTTACTCGCTGTCCCGCTACAGTCGCTACATCTCCATCCTGGATGCCGACCAGAAGACCTTGCGCTGTCCGCCGTATCGTGGCCAACTCCTTGCCAACATAGCCGACCACCGCACCTACATCCGCCGCGGTTCCACCTACTTCCTCCACCTACAGAGCACGCTCTGTCAACTGGCAGCCAAGGCCTTCCTGTTTACCTTCACCCACCACCTCCACCTGCCGGTCAGCTCCACGGAGGGGCCCGAGGTGGTGCAGGGCAGACGTCTCTGCTTCCTGCAGGAGCAGCTGGGGCTGGGAGAGGAGGACAGCCAGATACTGCTCTACCTCAGCCAGCTCATCACTCAGCAGTACCTGCACCCTGCCACCGGGAGCAGCGCAGCAGCAACTTGTTTTAGTTTTAACTACACCACCAGCGTTTTATACAAAATCTGATATTACATGGGGAGGATGATTTCCACACACGTTTTAGCAGAAATCATCTGTGACCCTTTGGTTTTTAATGGACCAAAGGTGATCTTAATAAGGTCTAAGGTAATTTTAGTTTCAGGACAAACTCTGCACTGGTTATTGTTTTATCTGTGTAATCTCTCTTTCTGCCTTGCTGTCTTTTTCTCCAGTCTTTCTCTTTCCTCTGTGTGCAGGAAAAAGGAGACAGAGTGAGTGGTGAATGTCAGTGAGTGGTTACATTTGCCTATATGTGGTCCAGAGCACATTGATACTCAAGAACACACGCATAACAGAGCAGACGAAGGTCGGTTCCACTTATTGTCATTTGTGTCTTTTTCACCCTAATGGAAAGAAATGTAACCTGCGCTGGCCTGTTTAAAGTCAGTCCCTCACCACACACACACACACACACACACACACACACACACACACACACACACACACACACACACACACACACACACACACACACACACACACACACACACACACACTCTCCATGTTAGAAAACTCAATCCAACATGACTGTGTGTCTTAAGTGCTGGTCTGAGCTGACAAGTTCAATCACAGCTCTGTGTTGTTAATACCCACCAATCACTAAGCAGTTTGTCAGCTATGATATCATCTCAGCTAAATATAAACACGTTTTTTTCAACCGTCTCACATATGCTGCCATTTTCTGCTTGTGGAGAACACACGTCTCTATGGATCTGCCCGTGAAACTTTATTAGCACCCACAGGCTTGTTACAGCTGGTTTTGTGACATGCTTTTGAAAACTACCACATAAGCCCAAACCCTTTTGTGAAGCCATTTTCTTTTTTATATATATATATATATATATTTTTTTTTTTTTTGGGTGAATCAAATTTAACATACATTCCTGCAGTAATCTTCATTTTGTTCCAAACTGAGACACAATGTTGGATTTTGGCTGAGTGGATTTCACTTTTTGAGAGCATGGAGGAAACATTCCCATTTTTAATGGTTGTGATGCATGAGGAAGTGTATTTGTTTTATGAATTAGACCCGGTCGGCCCCCACGTGATATTTGCATGTCCAGAAATAATGTCGTCACGATACATACTCACACATGTTGGGCCAGCGGCAGCCAAAACCTGTCACTATTAAGGGCTGGCGAGCATTTTTCATGGCTATTACTCACACAGTCAGGAACATGTTAAAGCTACTTAACCTAAATGTATTGAATTTCACTGTTGTCTTAAAGTTGTGCGAGAGTGTCGTGGTGTCAGCATGAGACTGTCTTGTGCCAGGGTGAATCGCTGTATTGATACTATTTCTGTTTTGTTGTATTTGGATGAACTCACTCGGGAGCAGATGCTGAGCAGTTTGAGGAGATGTGGCTGGGATAGCGACGATGTTGTGTTTGTATAGATTATATTATGGGGGGGGGGGGGGATTTCCTGTGCCATCAAAAGCAAAACTCTAAACTTGAACACTTGAATTAGCACCTATTATTTATTGTCTTCTGAACAACCCTTGCTGGATGTGTGAAATGAACAAAAACGTCTGTATTTATTGCTTTAGGACAAAATTTGGATTATGACCGATCATGATGAGCATACGCCCCGATTTTCTCTTTGGAGAGGATGCTGGAGAATTTCACAAGTAGGAAATCTTTTTAAGTTCTGTCACATCGGCCAGTAAAAACCCAATGAAGTGATTTGATGGTGTTTTAGATTTTACTGTTCCTAATGTTGTGGCGTTAGTGATGGAGCTGTAATTCTGTATCTAGGATGTTAACTGTACTTGTGACTGCATGGTCAGAGTTTTAACCTGAAAGGTTAAACAATGGTTGCTGTCCTTCCTGCTACGAACAAGACCCATTTTGATTTTAAGGCATATGTTTTGAACTAACAGCAACCTCACATTTATTTTTTTTTATTCCACCCAATGTATTATTTCAGTTTGGTACTTGATATTCCCTTTTTTGCCACACGTGATGTCTTTTTATTTTTTTAACGGCTTGAATAACACATTTTACTGCTAAGATGTTACAGCAATTTCTTTTTTTTTTTCTTTTTTTTTTTTTTAAAGGTTTTATCCTTCTAATGCAAAAAGGTGAATGTAATCTAAATAAGCCATACCACAGTGTGCTTAACATGTCGTCACTCAGTGTCCTTATGTTGCCATATCATGTCCGCCTTTTGTATCTCACCATGAGGGGCGTCGTGCTCGCTTCGGCCCTGGCTGTGAGACGAGACTGCGTTGTTGCCAGTGATTTTAATAAAGCACGTTATGAATGTCTCGACGCTTTTATGTTAAATGTTGATTTATTGATTTAATCCATTAAATTATTTGAATCTTTTTCTCTTTTTTTTGTCATGGGTAACGCAGGCGTTAGGTGATGGTGGTGAATCTCACAGTGAGATCATCATTAAAGGTCAACACTCCCAACAGACTTGTGTCTGTGTGACTTGCTTTAGCGATGACGGATGTGCGAGCATTTGAGGTGTCATGAATAATAAATGCTCATCTGTGAAAACCACTAATTGCCCTGCTGGAGAAGGCAAGGTAGTGGACTGAAGAAGCAGTAAATTAATCACACAAGAACAACAAAAAAAAAAACAACACTCTTACAATAACATTGTCAGGGGAGCAGCTGTAAGTCCTAATGCAAATACACTGAACAAAATTATAAACACTTGTTTTTGCAACCATTTTTTCTCAAGCTGAACTCAAAGATCTAAGACATTTTCTATGTACACAAAAAGGCTTATTTCTCTCAAATATTGTTCACAAATCTGTCTAAATCTGTTAGTGAGCACTTCTCCTTTGTCGAGATAATCCATCCACAGCACAGGTGTGGCATATCAAGATGCTGATTAGACAACATGATTATTGCACAGGTGTGCCTTAGGCTGGCCACAATAAAAGGCCACTCTAAAATGTGCACTTTTACTGTATTGAAGCGGGGTCTGGGAGGGGTCCGATAACCTGTCAGTATCTGGTGTGAC
Source organism: Sander lucioperca (assembly GCF_008315115.2). Lineage (NCBI taxonomy): Eukaryota > Metazoa > Chordata > Actinopteri > Perciformes > Percidae > Sander > Sander lucioperca. Next base: position 16,644,800 of record NC_050193.1, on the reverse strand, counting down.
CACCATTTGCAGCTAGGTGAGAAAGTGGAGAAAGAGGGGGAAGACATGCAGGAAATCGCCACAGGTCGGACCCAAACCCTGGACCTCTGCATCGAGGCACAAACCTCTCAGCACATGCGCGCCCGCTCCACCCACTGAGCCAACCCGGCCACGAGTGACTGCTTTTTAAACAGGGGACATGGACGATTGCACTTGGGATTATTTACTTTTTAAAATTCAACAGAATTGTGTTTTTTTGTAGTCATGTCATTGCTCAGACATACAAAGGCAAATATTTTAGTCAAAACATAGCAATGTCATTATTTTGGCTTTTTCCTCAAACACCTAAATCTCAGCTTCATAAGGAACTGAGCATGTAAATGGACTGTATTTATATTTAACAGAGTACAGGAACTATTCACCATTCATACACTGTGGCCGCGGCTGCCGTACAAGGTGCCACCTGCTCATCAGAAACATTCACACCGATGGCGCAACATTGCAAGCAATTCAGGGTTCAGTGTACACTTCGACATGGGACAGCAAGGCGAGGGATCGAACCACCGACCTTCCAATTGGTAGGCAACCGCTCTACACCTGAGCCACAGCCGCCCATGCATGTGCAGAGGTCACCTCATAAAGATCAAAACAGAAATCCGGACATAAATTAAAAATATTGAGACGTTTAACCCTTGTGTTGATTTCTGGTCACATTGACCAGTTTTCAATTTTTGTTTTATATCAGAAAATATGGGATGTAGAAATAAGCGCTGAAAATGTGTAGAAGAAATTTTTTTTAATTTAAAATGTTAAAAAAAAAAAAACTTCTTCGACCTTCTAGTGATTTACACTTATTTACTCTTCTTAAACTTCTAGAGATGTATATAACAATCCAACTCTACAGTCAACAATGGCCTTTTTAGTTATCAAGATGAATTATGCTTAGAGATGAACGATGAAACTTGAGTCGAATTTGGATCGCACACTTTACCAGCATCATAAAATACAAAAAAGTAAGAGCAGGTAAATCAGAATTGTTTTATTGAAAATTACATTACAAGAACAATGATGAAGAAAAGGTTTTAAGGTTTAAAACTGACATTTCAAAACACAACTCACTTCCCTACCTAGCCCTCTTTAAATGAAAAGAAACATTAGATTTTATTTAATTTAGTAAATGAGCTTCACAGTGGGTATGAACAGCTGGAATGACAGGCCTGATCCAGAAACATCTAACCTCCCCTTCCTACTCAGAGCTTTTGGAGTTGAGGGCATCCGTTAGGTATAAAAAAAACACAGAAAAACAAATGTAAGTAATACAATATGGCCCCTCTCAGCATATTCTCCTCTGCTCCCGTGTTCAGAAGTACTAAATACTGACCCCTATGAGGACAACTGAGGATGATGATGGTAAAGATTTAGTGATTTGTTTCCGATGCAGGTGACTAAAATAAAGACAATGTTGCCGTGGGGTTGTCAGAGTACACAGATGGAGGCTGGCTGAGCCCGAAGCCCAACGGAAAGTAGACTGGACGTCCAAAAACTGCACTTAGCCAGAACACCCTCTGCATCCACAGTGGGTGCATTCAATGATCCTTCCCTGCAGAGAGGAACAAAAGAGCAGAATTTAGACCAGCAGGAAACACAGGGAATGATGAGGCCATCTTACTGTATGTCAATCCCATTTCTAAATCCTAAATCCTGTTTCTTAAAATATTACAACTGGCACTCGCTGAAGTGTTTGACTTATAATCAGTGCATTTAGAACCTGTTCCAATCTTTACAGTTGAGCAAATCTTTTTTAATTCTTGAAATTCGGGTAATAATGCACGTTCTGTCTATTTTGTGTCGGGTATCGTTGGGATTTTAATTGCGATTCTTCCTTTCGAGTCCGGTTCTTATCGATTCTCGATTCCGATTCTTTGAGGGGTGGAGTTGAAACGGGTCACATGCTTATTTCATGAATAAGAGGAAAGTTTTATTTTGATTCAATGGTGGGTTGCAGTTTTACCGGGCTTTTTTAACATAAAATAAAAGGCACACTAGAGCGCCGCTTACTGTGCTCCAAGGCTACAACACAACAAGCGCCTGGCCGCTGTTGTGCTGTTGTCTTCCCGTCAACCTTGAAAAAAGATGTTTTTGGAGCCTTTTTTTCACAGTTTGTTTTTGCTTTTTCCAACGTTTTTTTTTCAGCACTTATTTCTACGTCCCATATTTTCTGATATAAAACAAAAATTGAAAACGGGTCAATGTGACCCGAAGTCAACACAAGGGTTAAATTTGGAACCGATGATGAGATTTAAAACCAAACCCTCCAAACGATTCCAATAAAGAAACGATTCCACTGGAATCGTCATTTTTGAAATGATTCCAAGTAGGAATCGGTTCTCGATGCCCAATCCTACTATTTAGCCCACTTATTTGGGCCTTTGTTAAAAGGTGCTCTAAGCGATGTTGGGTGACGTCACTTCTTGTTGACGTTCAAAGTATTTTCGTGGTGTAGATTGGAGCAGTTTGTTTTTGTTGCCGTTTGTGGAGCCTGGGCTGTCTACAGAGACTGCGTTTTTAACAGTGTGTTCAGGGGACAGGCAGCTAGCGGATAGTGAGGAGATGTTTGCTGTATGTGACAAAAAATGTTGTAGCCTAAAAAACACGAACACCTTTAAGTTCACCCAACAAAAAAAAATCTGCAATTCATGCCAAATGCAATTTATTTATGTTTCTTTATTATATTTTGAAATTTCCAGCCATGCTGTGTATTTGTACTGTCTGCACTCATGTCTGTGCAGACAACAGCAGGAATAAAGTAAGGGCAACCCAAGTCTTACAACACATATTTAATACAAGCTCTCACTTGGATTGTTAAAATAGATTACTTTAATACTAATAATGCACACTTTATTAGTGAGAATCACTTAAATGCTGTCAGACTTACAACTTCCAGCTTGCTCTTGGGGACTCTGCAGATGCAGTTGGTTCCAAAGTTGGTGTCTCGGGTTTGGATGCAACGCAGGCAGCACAGGTTTTCATAGCCCTGCTTCTTCCACTTGGCAATGAGGTTCTTGTCTGCATAGCCTTCCTTTATACAGTACTCATACAGCTCTGACAGGAGACACACAGGAAGACAACACTGGTTTGGCAACTAGTAGACAGTATAAATATGATTGGGTTTCATACTCAGAAAGGAAAACGCTTCTTGCAGAAGGCAAAAGCACTGGACAAACATCTTAGATAAAGTCTTAGGGACTCCGGAAATGTTGAATTCTCATATGGGGAAATCAGGAAGTATGAGATGTATTTGCAGAAAATCTTGGCAAATCATTAGACTTAAACTTTATGTTCTACAGATAAAATGTTATTCAAACGGATACCAAATATGTCATACTGAGTTCTGAGAAAGGATTATATTAAATGCTGAAGTAAACAGAAGAGGAAGAAGAAAAAATGAAGAGGAAACAGACATGAAGTAGGTCAACGGGTAGAGGGGGAACGGTCTACCTCTGCTGATGGCTTTCCTTTTGTAGAAGAGGTCGAAGATGTATCGACTCCGCTGATGATGCAGCCTGAAAATTGGCCAAAGGGACTCCACCTTTCGCTTTCCCTCATGAGGCTCTGTTTCAGCTGGGACACAGAGGAAAAAAATAAATAAATCAGGAAAGTTAGCTTTGGTAAGCAGAAAATAAAATCATTGCTCCACTCCAATGAGAATACTTTCCCAAAGGTGAGGTCAGTCAAGTTCTGGGGAAAAACACTTTTCTGTATTAACCTGGCTTTGTGTTTGGGGGACTAATGGCGCTTTTCTATTACATGGTACCTGCTCGACTGGGCTTTTTTGGTTTTCCATTACCAAAAAAAGTCCCTGGTACCTGCTAACAGGTACTTTTTTTTAGTACCTCCCTCAGTCGAGGTTCCAAGCGAGCTGAGCCGATACCAAAAGGTGACGTGAAAGCGACAGATTGGGGTGTCCTGAACAAACCCGCCATTTTTAAATAGTTCAGCCAGCTGTGTTTTTTTTGCTGCCTCCAGCTTCTTTTGAAACTAAATGTGTCTTCTGGCAACAACACACACCTTCCACTTTCTGTGTGTGTCACGTTAGGTCACGGCAGTTTACTGGCGCCGCTAAGACGGAAAACGGACTCTCTCTCTCTCTCGGTCTCTCTGGTCGGTCTCTCTCTCTCGGTCTCTCTCTCTCTCTCGGTGTCTCTGTCTCTCTGAGATAAATTCTGCTACGATTTGACGCTGTAAATAAAATGTAATTGAACTCCAACCACTCCACCAGTAGCTATTCTTTTCATTAGTTGATTAACACAAGTTTCCTACACTCGTCTCGTGTTATCAACGCGTGTATCCATTTCCAAAATGTCAGCCGAACCTCGTTCGCCAGCACTACTTAAGGATAAACCAGTTGTAAAATCAAACTAGACGGGGATCTTTCAGCGTTGAAAGAAAATGCGAAGGGACTGGTGAAATGATTTCACCACCAAAACCTGCGTGCTGTGTGTTTGCAGCCCGACGGCCGAGAGTTGTGAGGGGCATCGGGGAAGTCATCTTCTAGCGGCTTACCTTCTCTCATTTTCTGATCCAGCTCGTCCAAAGTGGGCTCAATGAGCTCCCAGCCGTCCGGAGGTGGCTTCCGACTCCTCTTTACTTTGGGCATTTTGCTCTGTTTTGTACAAATATAAGACAAAAGCTCTCCGGTGTTTTCGTATTGATTTTGCGAACCCGTCTCAGGCGCTACAATTTGACGTCACGCGGGGTCCATTCCCCCCCCCCCTTCTCTCTCCGATGACGTCATCGCTCCAAATAAACATACTCATTAAAAAAACATACACATTTTCCGGCGTTTAATAACTTGTTAAATCTTCTCTTGGACTAACACACTATTTACGTTAATGTAAACATTAATTTAGGTCAGTTTACAGATGTTTTCTAAGGTTAGACAAAAGTAAATGTATTTCTGTCACTCCTGGCATATTGCATCACTTTAGCACACTAGCATATTGCCTTAAGATAAACATCAAGATTTAACTTATTGTATTTCACACGTCACGTTAGATAACGGCGCATTATGTGGACATATGTGCATTATTTACTTTATAGCGGCAAATATGTTTACTAAATGCTTTAAAAATCGATGTATAGAAGATTTGTTAAAAGGCAAATACTTGAACTACTCAGAGTATTTCGATACTGTGAATTCAACCAGCTGTCAGTTCGTACTGCTGTTTTGACACTTGTGTTTTCTGTCAGTATTGAGTTATTAGGAAGTTTGTAATAAAGAATTCGTTTGCCAAAATGCCAAAAGGAGGTAAGAATAATCTCAAAACCTGCTACATTGTGTTGACATGAGTTTTGTACATCTGTTAACTTGCTGTTAGCCACCAACAACAACAGGCAGCGACCCAGGCGACATGCGTCTCTAACTTACATATCTGTTCTTTGGATGGTGGTCAACCATTAAACAAGCCCTGACAGCATGTTTATACACCGCTCTGATGCTGTTGACGCCGGCAGGCTCGCTGTTCTTCACACTGTGCAAATACAAATCTGTGTGTTATGTCTTTTTTTTTTTCTTTTCATCATGGTTATTGTTGCAGGTAGGAAAGGTGGCCACAAGGGTCGCGTGCGGACGTACACCAGTCCCGAGGAGATAGACGCCCAGATGAAGGCAGAGAAAGAGAGGAAAAAGGTTGGTCGAGTGTGCATCCAAAGACTGTTGAATCATGTCCCACACATAGACAATGTGCAGCTTTTTAAGTATTGGTCAAGCTCTAAAAATGCTGGATCCTACACTTCCCAAAATGCAACTCCATAGCATCTTTCCAGTGGAAAGAGTATGCAACTGAGTGAACTGATCTTGATGTTTAACATTGCTAGAGTGCCTCTCTTTAAAGTAGAGGTGCAACGATGAATCGATTAGTTGTCAACTATTAAATTAATCGCCAACTATTTTGATAATCGATTAATCGTTTGAGTCATTTTTTTATTAAAAAAATAAGATTTCTCTAATGTCAGCTTGTTAAATGTGAATATCTTCTAGTTTCTTCTCTCCTTTGTGACAGTAAACTGAATATCTTTGAGTTTTGGACAAAACAAGACATTTGAGGACGTCCTCTTAGGCTTTGGGAAACACTGATCCACATTTTTCACCATGTTTTGACATTTTTATAGATCAAACAACTAGTCGATTAATCGACTATGAAAATAATCGTTAGTTGCAGCCCTAGTTTGAATGGAGTAAAAACCTGCATTCATAAGTTGTGTATGTATCCCCTGCATGTGTTTGACCTGATGCATTGGTTTGATGGCATTCTCCTGTGTGTGGTCTCCTCGTGTATGTGTTCTAGCAAGAGCAGGAAGCAGAAGAGGTGGGCGGTGCGGCTCAGAATGACACAGCGGACGAGAAGCTACCTGCATCAGGATCAGAAGACAGCGACGATGAAAACTCAGATGTACCGCCGCACTGTTTCTGTCATTCCCTTGCTCTGTTACCAAACACACATTAATAATGTATAATAATTTGTTATTATTAACTTATGTGCACCTGTGAAGCACCTTGTAACTTCTTATGGACGTGATCATGTGGTCATTTCATGGTTTGCTATATTCAAAGCATTCACTTCATCTTGTATGAGCTGTTGTGTGGTGTGTTCGCAGAGGAGGAGAGCGGGTGTAGAGGGCTTAATAGAAATCGAGAACCCCAACAGAGTGGCTCAGAAGTCCAAGAAGGTGACACAGATCGAGCTGGACGAGCCCAAGCAGTTGTCAAGGAGAGAGAGGTGTGTGTTTGGTGTCGCGTGCCGTCACATTTGGAGTAGAATGGAGCAGTATAAAGCACCGATGCCCAGCTCTACTGTCTTGTGTATTATGTGCTAGAAATGTAAAAAAGATTATGTTTAAAAAAATCATATTGCTAACATATTTTGAAAGTGGTGTGATTGTGCTACACGAGAGAATGCAGCACAGTGTCCTACCCCATGGAGAGCCCTGCATGTTAACAGTTAGGGCATTAACACTAAAAAACTGATGAGTTGTTTTTGTTTAATGACTATTAATTCCCGTTTCCCCATGTTTGATAATTACTTTCCTTATGTCACTTTCCCTGCCCTCGATACACACACACACACACACACACACACACACACACACACACACACACACACACACACACACACACACACTGGCACAGAGAGGAGATTGAGAAGCAGAAAGCGAAGGAGCGCTACATGAAGATGCATTTGGCAGGGAAGACAGACCAGGCCAAAGCTGACCTCGCTCGCCTCGCCATTATCAAGAAACAGAGAGAAGATGCGGCAAGAAAGAAAGAAGAAGAGAAAAAAGGTAATCAAAACATTTCATAAGGAAATTATTATAAATATTGAGTGCCCTAAGCGAGAAAAACACGACACAATTTATTACCTGATATGACCATGAAAGCTTATTGTCATTATCTTGAAGAAACGGCACTATTCTTCACAAAATGGAGCAGGTGCCTGTTGACACGTTATCTTGTGTGTGTGTGTGTGTGTGTGTGTGTGTGTGTGTGTGTGTGTGTGTGTGTGTGTGTGCGTGCGCGCGCATTCTCTTGTCTCCAAAATGAGGCTCAGAGCAGCTGGAGGAGTCAAAATGATATCAAACTATTAATTTTAGCAGCTATTTTATATTTAGTCTTAGTGTTTCGACAAAAATACTTAATAGTTGAAGTTACATATGAGTCTTTTTTATCTGTCATAGTTTCAGTCTAGTTTGAGAATGGAGCCTTAGTTTTGCACCTGACTGTTTGCTAAACCCTCCCCTGAACTGTGACTGTCCAGTTATAGCTTTTGCAAAGTAGAGCAGCTTATCTTTGTATAGTTTTGTTAGTGGCTCTGTACCTCTCTATTGGATTTGGGGACTTTTACACCCATGAAGGCCCAACATGCTATCCAAGGAAGTATCACAGCTCGTTGGTCAAAAGCATCGGTTAGTCCTCATCATAAAAGCCTTTCAGGAATTTCCCCAGTGTGGGATTAATAAAGTCTATCTTATCTTATCTTTCCTCTAGTATGTTGAAAGGGGAAAAAAACCTCTTTGAAAGTACTGTGCTTGTCCAAGTAAGCCTAGCAGCGAAACAAGCTTACACTATGTTAGAACGAAATAACGGTCTGATGTTATATTCTTTCTTGTCGTACTGATAACACCAGGACTACCTAGTTCTAGACTACAATACAAGAAAAGGGCTGTGAATAGCATAGCAACAGTAACTGAGGGGGCCAAGGCTTAGCGATAGGGCTGGGTATTGTTAAAAAAATGTTTAATACAGATACCGTGACTTTAATACCAGTTCCTGATCCCCCAACTCCTTTACACCTATGTGATGCACACTATAGTCAAGCCTCTTGAAATACAACACACACACTTGAGCCCTGTCTCTGTGCGTAACAGAGAGTTTTTCCTGCATGTCTCTTGGTAGAAGCATGCTGAATACTTATTGGCTCACCTTAGGTATTGACATTTGGTATGGAATGACATTTTTCGATACCCAATACTATTAGAGGCAATTTGGTCGGTGCCTAAAAGTATTGAAGTCGGGTACCCAGCCCTAGTTGGAAAGTGTGACCAGTAAAGTGTAATATGGTTTGCCTTTCTACACGGAGAGCTCGAACAGCAGCCACAGTCTATACTTCTACTGCATCCCTGTCCATGCAGTGTGTCCAGCTGATTGTGTCTTATTTTCTGCTTACAGCAAAAGATGCAGCGGCAGCAGCGGCGAGAGGAATAAGCTCCCTCTCCATGAAATGATGCAGATTATTTATCAGAGGCATTTTTACATGTTCATGGACTGGCGCAATATATATTTGACTATTTTTAAAGGAAGGATGTTGACATTACTGTTACATACGACCATTTGGAAAATGGTTGCGGAGACACCGGTGGAGAGGGGTCGTGTATATTTTGGCATGGAATAATGACCTCGTTGATCCCTCCCGGAAGTTAAGCTACAATTGAGAATACAGCAGTGTTCACATAGACTTGGAATGAACCCCTTTTAACCTATAATCTTGTACATGGTATTAATAATGGTATTGTACAATTCTGACTTTGCTAACTGAGCTTTGCCACTATGTTTTTGGGGGGGATCTTACATTGTATATAACTGATTCATGAAAATATTTCAGATTAATATAATGGAACCAGTAAAATGTGCACATTTCTTTATTTGCTTTGTTTCCCTGTGAGAAAACTTTCACGACTGGTTTGGAGCAGGCTTTACCATCCTCGGGTGCAAGAGTTGACGTTGGATCCACTTGTGTGAAAATGAGTTGAGTCAATAGAGCAAATGTTTATTTGGGAACATTAGAAGTAGAATCTGGCATGGCAGGGTGAAGGCTTTGCAGCAGCATTTAGAGGGATGCAATGTATACAAAATATAACTGAACAGTTAAATGAATAAATAAAATATACATAAATAATAAACCCCTTGTGGGTTAATGTGGCTCAGTAGTAGATATGATGAAGAAAAACAAAAGAATTTAGGACAGCTGGAGTTAAAGGTAGGTGGGCCGGTATGTATAAAGTCCCAGAATAAAGTTTCAGTCTTAAGTGAATCAAAATTCTAAGAATTCTACAATATTGCTCTTTATTTGTTGAATGATATAGAAGGTGTCCCAGCCCACTCCGTATTCAACATGAAAAAGTTCATGACTTTGATTGATTCAACATAAATACAACCAAATGTTCACGGTAGTATGATTTTATCACAATGTAACATCTATATCAATTATGATGTGCAATATGTATCACATCGGTTCAGCTGTGAAATGCAAGAATTCAGGTGAGTTTGAACTAGAATAAATAATAAAACACAGTCAAATGACAAATTAAAAAAAGTCTTAATATATAAACTTGCCGGGATATAGATCATTAATTTTACATACACAAATGTAATAGGACCTTCAGAGATTGTTCTTTTTTAACTTTTTAAAAGATGTTTATGAATACTATTAATATATTGTCAGCATAACTCTTATCTTACATTATATTTCCACTTGCAGATTTCAATATATAAAGGCATGCAAGCACTGGCTACAATGGAAAATGAGTAGGCCTAGTCTATGAATTTGTCTAATAAGCCATATAATGAATATTTATAAAAGATCGGGTTTTTTTACACCAAATTCTGTAACCCATCAGATTCTGTGACCTGATCAAGAATTCCAGCTTTATTACAACTGCAAATAACTTTATTTCTTTTTTAATTTTTTGTTGGTTATGTATACAAGGTTTAAAATTAACTTTTTCGTCCACCAGTCAAATGGCTAGTGAATGTTCAAATATTACCAGCCACTCAATAGATTACAATTGTTTTTTTTGGCTGGTAAGTGAAGCAAATCTACCAGCCATTTGCATATTTTACCTGCATTTGGCTGGCAAATTGTACTAATTTTGAACCCTGGTTATATATGCAAACACAAACAAACTTCACGGGACATATGACAGACCAACAACCCTTCCCTACAGAGAGGTATCACGGTACATGGTATCATACTTTATTATATACTCTATCACATAACTGTTAGCCGACTTTATTTCGATAAGGTTACAAACGACGTTCGCTGTGATTTCAGTGTACAGAAATACACGCTATAATACAGTAGGATAATGAAAAAAGAGAAGTGTCCACACTGCGAGCAGAGGGTGGCGGTAATGCACCTGATATGCTGGATTAAAAGAAAAAAGAAGAAGATCAAGAGAGCGGATTGGTCAAAAGTTTGGCGGACTTTAATCTAATCCTCTGTAGAGTTCACTTGATCCGTCCATGCTGCAGAGCAGCGGAGCTTTTTTAGCCCCGTGGTCTGGTTTCAGTCCAGTTTAACCAGTGACAGCAGCGTGTCTCCATTCAACTGGTAAGTTAGCTAAATAGTTAATGTTTCGTAGTCACAAGGAAATGTAAACACAATGGACATGTTTGCGTTGGCAGGTAGAACTAACTTAAAGAAAACTTTTTTGCATTTTAAACGTGCTATTTGGGAGTATTTGTTGATATGTTTGCTCTCCCGGGGCTTTGTAATGGCAGCACTGAGCTGACATGTAACCATAACGTTAGCAGTTTGTCAGCTAGCAACTTTAACTTTATGCTAATGTTAGGTGCTTCTTGTCAAAAGTAGTTAGTTGTTCTATTGTTCACTGTTTTCCGGTGGATATTTTAACGCTAGAGATGCATTTTCACAGCTCACCTGACCTATAAATGTTTAGCAAACGTTTCCACTTTACAATTGGTGTATTCCCTCATTGCTCGAAGTCTTTGGGTCAGTCGACCAGAGCAGAAAATAACGCTAACTAATATGCGCTCGGCTAGCAGCTAGCTGTTGAGCAGCATTTATTTATTTTAGTCCCCGAAGGGGAATTGATTTTACAGCAAGGCATACAATACATTACAACATCAGACAAACCGTACAGAAGGGGTGGGAGGAGGTGTCCTAAATACCAGTGGGTTGGAAGTCCAAGAAGTCCAACAATATTGATTGTTAGTGTCCGATTTTCACAAAGTAACGTTACAAGTCAAGTCAGTTATATAGCTAGCACATTTAAAAGAACATGCATAAGTTGACCCAAAGTGCTTTCTAGTCGATGCAGATGGGTTAAGATCTGCCTCAATACAAGTAAACAACATTTAAGAAATAGAAGGTGCATAACAAGCAATAATACAAAATATAATACAAAACAACTAACCTGATAAAACCAAAGTCAAGTAAAGAAATAGGAAGTTAGGACAGAAGGAATAAAATCAATAGATTAAAAAGCAGTTAGATGGCATTAGAAACAAGTCAAGAGGGGACTTGACAGAAGCCATGGGGCAGCTTCAGACTGAACTAAAAGCAAGTGGAAACAAGGTAACGTTAGGTCTTTAAATTTGATTTAACATGTTCAGTGGTGGAACATGACTTAATGAGGGACCAGCGTCTGTTCCAGATCCTCGGAGCAGCAACAGAAGTTACTTTTGGTTGTGAGCAGGGTTCCAAATTAGCACCATCTACCAGCCAAATGCTGGTAAAATATGCTAGTGGCTAGTAGATTTGCTACACTCACCAGCCAAAAAAACAATGGTACTCTATTAAGTAGCTGGTGAAATGTGAACATTGACTAGCCATTTGGCTGGTGGACGAAAAAGTTAATTTTGGACCCTGGTTGTGAGGCATGAGTGAACATCAATACATGTATACTGCATCAATAACATCCAAAATTTTTTTTAATTAAAATAAAGCTGATGCAGTCATGTTGAATACATAATTAGAACTGCAACTAACGATTATTTTCATTATTGATTAATCTGTTGATTATTTTCTATAAAATCTATAAAAATGTCTATAAAATATATGTCGGAAAATGGTGAAAAAAATGTCGATCTGTGTTTCTTAAAGCCCAACATGACGTCCTCAAATGTCTAGTTTTGTCCACAACTCAAAGATATTCAGTTTGCTGTCACAGAGGAGTCAGTAAACTAGAAAATAGTCACATTTGAGAAGCTGGAATCAGAGAATTATCTTTTTTTTTTTTTTTTTTTTTTTTTTTTCCCTTAAAAGAATGACAAACCGACTGAAATAGTTGACGATTAATTTAATAGTTGACAACTAATCAATTAATCGTTACAGCGCTATACATGATCAACATCTCATATACTACAATCAACACAAACCACATCCTATGATCAACTGAACTACATACTTGGTCTAGTGAGTTAGGACTACCTCCTCCTCCTTGGCCCTGTGTTCAGAAGTGAAATGGCTGTGGGGATGAAGTAGGGCTGCTCGATTATGGAAAAAATCATAATCACAATTACTTTGGTCAATATTGAAATCGCGATTATTTAACACGATTACTCATTGACCTTTGGAAATATGGGATGAACATCCTCAGGGGGCTGTTTCACAAAAGGATAATTTATAAATCCAGGATAACGGATAAAGCGAGGCTTGACCTAGTCTAATGTGTGCAGCCTGGCTAGGTGTGTTTCACGAAGGCCGAGCCACTGAGGAGGAACGACTAGGTCGAGCCAGGCTGAAGTAATTCAGATAGATGCACGTTCACGGCTTTCCTCAACAGACCGCGATGTCGATAGCAGATTTACTGATGCCAAAATGGAGAAAACGCATTGTTCATACTTTATACAGAATGAGCAGCAGCTTCTTGTGGAAGTATGATGATGTGAAACACATTATAAAGCGAAAGCGTGGCAGACGATCGCAAACCGACTGAATGCTATCTCGTTCACTCTCTCTCTCTCTCTCTCTCTCTCTCTCTCTCTCATGGGCTAACCTATAAATGACCTAAGTCATAATAACTTCCACTGCTCGCTTTTAATGCAAAGTGTACAACTGTTCGTTTTTGCAAATAACAGTGACTCATTGAATGGTTTCAGTTAAGAGCAGTAGTTCGTAAATGTATATTTTTGGACTATCATTCAGTCGGTGCGCTATTATCTGCCACGCTTTTTCTCATGTGTCTCACAAGTTTTCATCTCTACATATTATATTCCTTGCTCCCTCGTATATATGGACATAGAAAAGAAAGACACTGAAGAAATTGGACTCTAAAATCTAGAAACTATAAAGAGAATGAAGTGATAAATATAATGCACACTGTAAACATGAATGTAACACAGTATATTCATCAGTTATTTCCCCAAAGCTAAATATAAGGTCAAAATCCATTGGGGTGTCCTCTCCCTGTTACATGAATGAACAGTAGTCTACACTATATAGTTACTGGTCCAGTGAACTAAGACTATAATAAGGGAGCATTGTACAATTAGGATATGGTGTTAAAATTGTACAATCCTCCCAAATTATAGTCCCAGTTTACTGGACAACACACATTGTGTGCTAAGAATGCCAATTTATTGAATCCTTTAATGTTAAAGAATACAAAAAAAAAAAAAATGAATCAACAAAAAAAGTAAGGTGCATTGGTCCACTTTAGAAGCACACATGTACAGCACTTTACTGTGTGTGTATGGATGGATGGATGGATGGATGGATGGATGGATAGATAGATGGATAGATCTATCTATCCCCCTTAGTAACTGACTTCATTTGACAACACATTTGGCAACTGTATCAGCCTTTTCTAATTATCTCAACAACTGCAGTAATATATTCATCAAAATTCTAACAACAATATGAACAGCAGTCTTTATACGGCAATATGTCACGTGAATAATTATTAAAATAATGGTCACACATTTAAATAATAACAGTACTTAAATGAACAGCAATATGCACCTGTTGTATTTTAATGCAGGCTGATAACAATAAGGTAAAACCACTGCTGAGTGAACAGAAAAGGCAGCAGGATTAATAAATCCTGGCTGTTAGCCTGGTCCGGACCAGGCTAGCTGTACAGAATAAATCTCCATGGTAACTTAGGTGCCTCTGCTTTTGTGAAACCGAGTCGAGGCTAAATTGAGCCAGGATAACGGGGGAATCCCGGCTTAATCCCTCATCTTGGTTTTGTGAAATAGCCCTCTGATAATGATTTGATAAGTGTGAACACAACTGTAAACTTCATAGAGTACTGATTGTGTATCTGAGTTACCTAATAACCGGCGTTGGCAGTTCATTTGTTTATCTTTTTGTGTAATGGTTCAAGGTTTAACTGGTGAGGCCATAGCACTGCTGCACATGGCCTCCTTTATCTGAGGCCTAGGACTGTCATAATGGATCTGTGTGTCAGCTGCACTCACTGTATAATCGTTTCACTAAAAGATTTTGTCTCACCTGGACGCTGTTTCTATGTCGTTTCAGATTTCCACTTTGCGTGACCAGAGAAACCGAGAAAGCATGTCTTTAACAAATGGCCACGCTGTGAGCAAAGAAACATGGGTTTCACACAACAAGATGATGCTGGAGCCTCTGTCCGTCAATGACTCTGAGGTTTGTGTTCGGTAGATTTTAAGAATAAAAGGTCACGTCCATGTTCTGGAGCTGGAGCTTAAAGGACATTTTGTTATTTTTGGTTATACTTTGCATGGGGTTGGTGCAAACATTGCCGTTTTCCAGAGCTGCAACTAACAATTATTTTCATTATGGTTCGGTCCAATAATTATTGCATATATGCATTTCTTTCACTTAAGAGCTTGTGTGACCAATTGTTATTGTCAACTGAACAATACAGTATTGGGTGTTTTTAGGTGTTCTCCATCATAAAAAAAGAGAAGCACAGGCAGACGTACGGTCTGGAGCTGATAGCGTCCGAGAACTTTGCCAGCAGAGCCGTTCTTGAGGCTCTGGGTTCCTGCATGAACAACAAATACTCTGAGGGATATCCCGGCCAGAGGTACAGGATTTTATCAAATTACTTGTGAAATTCGAATGTTTGATTACATCCTATAAGTGGTGCGTTCTGCTTTCTCCTACCTGTTTAATAACAAATTAGTATAGCAGTAATAATCAGTATGATCCATGTGGTGTTCAGGTACTACGGTGGTACGGAGCATGTTGATGAGCTGGAGAGACTCTGCCAGAAGAGGGCGCTGGAGGCCTATGGTCTGGACTCAGAGAAATGGGGTGTCAACGCGCAGCCATACTCGGGTATCAAGTAGTGATTAAACATATACAATTCTGTGAATGTTTGGTGTAGAGCCTGATTGATGCGATCAGTGTTTAGACTTTCAAACTCTCCCTTTTTCCACATGTCATACTTTTGTTTATGCTTCCCTGTCAGGTTCACCCGCCAACTTTGCCGTCTACACGGCCGTCGTGGAGCCCCATGGCAGGATCATGGGGCTGGACCTTCCTGATGGAGGTCACCTGACACACGGCTTCATGACCGAGAAGAAGAAAATCTCAGCAACGTCCATCTTCTTTGAGTCCATGCCGTATAAGGTACAAAACAATCACATGTACAGCACACACTCATCAAGGAAGTCCTAAAGAGTTGGGTTCAAAGGTCTCAAAGATGTGAACAATAACTGTACACAATGCAATATAGCATATACTGTAATAATTGTCAAGTAAATGAGAATTGATGAACGATGCTCTTATTGTGGATGAAGTATTAATATCATAGATTGGCAATATGTACAGTTACACCTGGATATTAAAGGGACAGTTCACCCCAAAATCACGGGTCCTTTAAATGACTGAGCCACACCAAATCCTTTTATCTATAGCTTAGTTTCCATCCAGTTGTCAATCGAATTATGTGAAGTTTGGTAAAAATATTCATGCGAATAAAGCTGGTGAAAGTGTGTTTCCATCTAACGGCTTTAAAGCGAATAAAAACCTGTGCGTAATGACGTCACATGCTGTTTTGCGGTCAAATTGGTATATCGAATTGATTTGAGACATTTTATGTTATTTCTATTCATTTTCGCACTGAATTGCACAACATTCAAGCTCACATTTGTGAACGAAGTTTTGCCAGACAAAATGGATCACGGCATCTACCAACAAATTATTCATATTGCAGAAGTTGTAATAGTGCTTATGAGCCAGCTGACAGCAACATATCCAGCTATAATAAGAAAACAACGACGCTATCAACACATTGCTATGATGATGCAGATGCACGTAAATGCCCGACGACAACGGAGGCGGCCTGTGGTGTGGGAACGAGAGCGCTCCAAACTGTTCTGGGAGATCGTGGTTTAGAAACACTTTACGGAAACCCATTGGTTGAAGCATTTTCAGACCTGTTATGTATTTTTATTGGCCCGTCCCTTGACCCAGATAAGCCATGGCCCTCCGGTTCCAATCAAGAAGCGTATAACAATGCGCTCTACAAACTGGCTACATGCGAGTACAGAGTGGTAGGCAAAATGTTTGGGGTCAGCAAGACCACCGTGTGTGTTACGGCGTGTGCAATGCCATACGAACGAGGATGATGCGAAGGTATATAAAGGCTACCTCCCTGGAGTGAGATCTCGCTGCGTAACTCCAGAGGGCACCTTGTGCCACAGGTGTATGGCACAATAGACAGGACTCACGTCCTGCGATTAGACCCCCTGCTGAAGGCTGCAGGGATTTTGTCAATAGAAAGGGCTGGCCATCAATCGTTCTACAGGCTGTAGTAGACGGTCGTTGCATCTTAAGGCACATTTGCGCCGGCACTCCCGATAGTCACGCGGGTCTTCACCACTTCTGACCTGTACAGGTGCGTCTATTTAGCCATGAAATGACCTAAAACTTTATCGCCATTCATTATTTATTCGGCAAATAACGTTTCCATCAGCGTTTTATAACAATAAGCCGTATATCAAGAGAAAATCCGATGAGACCGAACGTATACATTTTTAGTTTGTGTTTCCATAAGCCATTTTTCATTCGATATCACTTAATTCGCATAAAAACGTGTGGATGGAAACATAGCTTGTGATGAGTGTTAAGAGTATGAATTCAACCAGAAGATTCTAGCTTAAAAAGTGGCTTTCTGTAACACATTTTACGTTTTGGAGTCCTGGACCAAGTTAAACAAGATTAGTCCTCATTAGTGCAAGTATGTGCACATGGCGTTGGCCTGCAGCTCCTCGTGAGAGCTGGAAATGATAACAAAAGGAGGGAGTAAAAACAAAGGAGGGAGTAAAAACAAACAAAACAATGGAAACAAAAAAATCTTATTTTGTACAAACTTGAAACCAAAAACCTTGTAGTTATCCAAGTCATGTCTCATATAGGCAACTTTACCTCATCATTTCAGCAGGATAATGTGTATCAATACTGCTTTCCATGGCGTCGTGGGTACATGTTGCTGTTTTGGTCTATTTGATATTACATGGTCTTCTGTTTTTAGGTGAATCCAGAGACTGGCTACGTTGACTATGACAGACTGCAAGAAAACGCCCGGCTGTTCCACCCAAGACTCATCATTGCAGGTACTTGTTTACTTTCGCACATTTGACCAAATCAATGAAATGAGGAGGGGTGTATATTCAAAGAACCTGAAAACGATCCCATTCACCTCCTTCGTCCTTTTCCTTCTCCAGGAACAAGCTGCTATTCCCGCAACCTTGACTACGGCCGCCTGAAGCAGATCGCTAATGAGAATGGTGCGTATCTGATGGGAGACATGGCTCACATCAGTGGATTGGTGGCTGCTGGAGTGGTGCCCTCACCCTTTGAGCACTGTGACATTGTTTCCACGACAACGCACAAGACGCTGCGTGGCTGCCGCGCTGGACTCATCTTCTACAGGAAAGGTAGAAATTGAATATGATGCTTCTGCCAAAATTTTGTTTTCTTAAATTGAAACTGTGATTTCTCAAGCTTTCCATTTTTCTTCCCTCTGTGTTTCCATTCCCCTCTTCCAGGCGTGCGGAGTGTGGATGCCAAAGGGAAGGAGACTCTGTACAACTTGGAGTCTTTGATCAATCAGGCTGTGTTTCCTGGGCTGCAGGGAGGACCACACAACCACGCTATTGCAGGTCCACCTCATCGTTTTCCCTCTTTGACCTAGTCCCCTCAGTTTCATCTCGATCGTCGTTCAAGTGTGTTAGCTTCTCTCTCATTTAGGTCACGTTTTTCACTGGCTGTTCTCAGGTGTTGCTGTAGCTCTCAAACAAGCCATGACGCCGGAGTTCAAGGCCTACCAGGTGCAGGTTCTTGCTAACTGCAAAGCTCTATCCAGTGGCCTTATTGACCGCGGCTACAAGATTGTCACTGGTGAGTGCCACTCAAACAAATGGAATTGAAACAACATATCTTCAGTATCGGTTACCATTGTACAGAAGCAAACTGCATTTATCACACATAAAATGATAACCGAATAAACTTGCCTTAGCAATGATAATTAAGACAATTTTCATAATTTTTCCCTAATCATATAAAAAGGGGGCTGTAATAGCAGCAGGTTTCTTATAGCAGTTCCTAGCTTCATAGTCCTTGAAATTCTAATCATTTTCTCTTCCTGTGTAGGCGGCTCTGACAACCATCTGATCCTGCTGGACCTGCGCAGCAAAGGGACTGATGGAGGACGAGCTGAGAAGGTTTTGGAAGCCTGTGCCATTGCTTGTAATAAGAACACCTGTCCAGGTAGAGTGTGTGTGTTTTAGCAGCGATATGATATTATACATGGTAGCTTTGTTTGTTTGTTAGTGTGATTAAGTTTGTGGCAAAGTAATCCTCAATGTAGCATTACTGTGGATTTCCACAGGATGCAAAACGTCTGCAGACCGGCTCCGCTGCGGAACGGCTACGTGCTCCGCCGTCCGTCAATACCCACCAGGTCCTGATTTGTTGCGTAACGACTGCGGCCAGCCGACCACGAGATCTCGCGAATTCACGTATGTTCGCATGATATAACAGGATGTAGTTTCTATAAACGGAACCACAAAACCAACAACAGTTAGTTTCCATCCAGAGGAGTAGAGGGGAAACTACTCTGTGCTGTGTTTTCAAGGTGTAGTGCAGGGAAATATGACCCCCCGTGAACACGGTGTATTTTATTTTGAAAAGTAACTGGATGTTTTATTTTGTTTCTGTGCTCGACTTCCTGTCCCACACAATCTGAATTGTGCTGAATTGCTGCGGAGCTCTTTGTCGTCTGTCAAAAATAGAAGCTCTGCGTATCTGCTCCGGAGGGCTGCGGACTGACGGAACTGGGACGGAGTCGGGACGCAGACGTTCTGCAGTCAGTGGAAATACACACATTGACTTTAATGGAAACCTAATGACTCCGTCGATGTTCCGCAGATGTTCCGCATCCAGTGGAAATTGCCGGTTCGATGTAGCCATTGTTAGGGATGATTGTACAGTAAATGCCCTTTTTCCCTACAGAGTGCCACTCTTAATGTTTCCACATGTGTTTGTTTAGGAGATAAGAGTGCTCTGCGCCCTAGTGGTCTGAGGTTTGGCTCTCCAGCTCTGACCTCCAGAGGCTTGGTGGAGGATGACTTCAAGAAGGTGGCAGAGTTCATTCACAGAGGTAATCTTTTAAAGTCCCTTTTATATAAAAAAAGATCCTTACATTGCCAACATATTCTCTGAGAAATGTGTTTAAACTAAAGTGACTTGACCACTGAAGGGGTGCCAAGGTCTTAGGTTATTGGTGCTTTAAGTCATACTCTGCCCTAAAGTCTATCCTTTTGAGTATTAAAAAAAAAAAAAAAACTATATAAAGAGTTGATTTAAAGTACGTTTTAAGTACCTTTTTAGACAGAGCCAGACTAGCTGTTACCCTGTTTCCAGTCTTTATGCTAAGCTAAGCTAGCCCAGTGCTAGCTGTAGCCTTATATTACATTACATTACATGTAATTGAGCTGACACTTTTATCCAAAGCGACTTCCAATTAAGTGCTTTCAACCTTGAAGGTACAAACTCCAGACAACAAGAAGTAAGTGCAAGTACATTAGCTTTAAATAAGCGAGACTGCAACGGTAGACAAAAACACTTGGATCCAGCTTTTCAAATCTTTTATAAGTCTAATCAGGCTAATGCAATAGATGAACGTCAGACAGCTTTCAAACTGAGTGTAAAACCATAAGGGGAGAAGTCAACTACAACTTTGGTGAAAAGAAAAAACATCCAGTCACCAACGTTACATTTCTGTGGTGCCTACTGCTAATGGTGGGCAGAAGCTAACTATTCCACTTATAGAAACTTGTTATACATTCAGCAGTATTAATAAATTCACCTTGAGATTATGGGTGAATTTTGCAGTGTTTTGTCTCTCAATTGCAACAATGAAGCTATGTGACTTTCCTACAGTTCTGCTTCACGTCTCTGATTAGCTTCTTCCCTTTAGGTTCAGGAAATTGAGGCGTATGAGCGTCGTAGTATTTAGGGCCATCCACCGAAACAAAAGATGATTTCACATAAATGAAATTGCAATCTGAATACCCTCCCTGCTCTCCTTCTTCCTGCAGGTATTGAGCTGACCTTGGAGGTGCAGGGAAGCCTGGATCCCAAGGCCAATCTAAAGGAGTTCATTCAGGCACTGACCCAGGGAGAGAAGTTCCAGCAGCGGGTAGCAGAAATCAGGGCAGAGGTGGAGGGTTTCGCTGGCCAGTTCCCCATGCCTGGCCTACCTGAGCTGTAGAGGGCGGCAGTTTAGACACTGACAGATGCTGGACTGATGATTATAACAAACATTATAATGCCAAATCTTTGTGGGGTGTGGTATTGTGTGTGTATATTTGTTTTGGGTGTACACACCTGTTTAATCTGTCACTACACAAATCAAGACACTTCCTCATGACTTCACAGCAGTTCAGTTTCAGCTTGGAACAGATTGGTCTTAATGGAAAGATAGATTTGCAGACTTTATTGTCATCCAATTATCCAGTGTTGCTACAGTGCCTTTGTTGTTTGAGATAGGGTTTTTTTGTTTTCTGCTGTGGCTTTGGATCTCTGTTATGATCACATTTAAGCTTAAATTTAGTCCGATATCATCATTTCTTTTGTATTAAATGTACAATTCCAAAGTTTTGTTACAGACACTGCAGATTTAAACATGAAGTGTGACTGTGACTTTCATACATAAGCATCCTGTATAGAGAATAAATACAATTGAATTAAACAGCTACTGTGTATGATTTTTCAATTGAACTGCAAACTGGTGCTGCATCATCATCATCATCATCATCATCATCATCCTCCACCTTTTATGTAGTTCTCAGAAGCACCATTGAGTGCAAGCCCTCCTTTTCAATGTAGCTGAGATTATAGGAAATAAAAACAGTTATGCTATTTTGAAAATGTTTTGGGGAAGTTATTACCTTTTGTACTTGTTTTTTTCTTTTACAATGTTAATTTCTCCCCAATTTAATACTGGTGAATTAATTTAAATCAGCAGAAAGGCCACCATGATGTGTAGTAAACTGGTAGTGAGTTTGCCAAAGAACTCGATGATCGTTTAGTCTGGTCTTAATTCGTCAGGTCAGAGGTCAGTCTGCGACTGCGCGCCTTACACCCATCCACTGAGAACAAGGAGCAGTTCGTGACAAACAACAAGTCAGACCGAATAATGTTCGGCTGTTTTCTTTAAAACGGTCCCATTAAGACACAAAGAACATCAGCTATTGTGGTTTCTCATCAGGGACCTCGCCGATTGATGTTAGCTTATCGGTTAGCCTAGCTAGCCTCGTTAGCCACTTTAGCTGGCTGTCGCAGAAAGTACGAACGTTAGTGGGCTACCTGGCGAGCTCAACCTTAAACCATCTAATCTAAACTGATATTTCTTTGACCGGAGCACTTCAAACTAACGCAGACATGCAGGATATGCTGGCTACCGTGGACCACCTCAAGTTTGACCTGGAATTGGCTGTGCAGCAGCAGCTAGGAGCACAGCCTCTGCCATTCCCCGGCATGGACAGTAAGTGCTTGTATGCTAGCTAGCTAGCTAGCTAGCTGTTACCTAGCCGTTGTAGGTAAACATTAATCAGAGTTAACGGTCAAACTGATGGTACCTAACGGCAGGTTGACATTTAACACCTGGCCGGTGGTGACTGTTCACGTTGACTTCGTGTTTCCTCAACCCAATGTCTTTATTATTAACTTTGTAATAATGTGTGTCCCTGCAGAGTCCGGGTCTGCTGTGTGTGAGTTCTTCATGAGAGCAGCTTGTCAGAAAGGTAAAAACACAACGCGACAACAATCCAGCACTACAGTATTTCACTCCCACAAAGGTTGGGGACTCACAAGAGATGGAAAGGTCAAAACTAAAGCTGCAGAGGCAGAGTTATCCTGGCTTTTAGTCTCTAGTACGAGTCGAGCTTTAAAAACACTGGGTCCTACATTCCCATAATGCAGTCATTAACGTTAACCTCTCATCTTTAAATTGCACCCTGTTAGATAATTTATCCAAGCAAGGATAACTTCTCATGTTGAAACATAATATTGCATCCACGGCTCACAAATACAATAAATAAATGAAAGCCTACAGTAGGGCTGGCTGGTGGTTTGACATGGTCCTTAACTGGTTATTTTACTGACTCAGTGGTTAATATGATCATATTGTTTTTGTTAGTTATTAGGTTAAATGATTGCAAATCTAAACGATAGGTCTTTAATTTCTTTTTAAAAATAAAAAAAGGGAATTTGCTGCTGTAAGATTCAAGGGGAGGGCATTCCACATGTTAGGGCCATCAAAACAGAAAGCAGGATCACCAACTTTGCATCAATCCTGCTCACCATTTTAACATTCCTCCCTCTATTGTTTAAAACTGACCCACGAGTGGCCGGGTTGGTTCAGTGGGTAGAGCAGGCGCACATATACTGAGAGGCTTATGCCTCAATGCAAAGGTCCAGGGTTCGAGTCCGACCTGTGATGATTTCCTGCATGTCTTCCCCCTCTCTCTCCCCTTTCTCACCTAGCTGTCCTATCCATTAAAAGCGGAAAAGCCCAAAAAAAAAAAAAATGACCCATGAACAAAAACCTGGGGCATGAATTAGGGAAGTTGTGCCAACATCTGTTACATCTTTCTTTGTTTCCACTCCCAGGTGGGATGTGTCCGTTCCGTCACATCAGCGGAGAGAAGACGGTGGTGTGTAAGCACTGGCTCAGAGGACTTTGTAAGAAGGGAGACCAGTGCGAGTTTCTCCATGAATACGACATGACAAAGATGCCTGAATGCTACTTCTACTCCAAGTTTGGTTCGTTGACTTGATGTTTCATAAAATGACACAGATGAGCTCGATGACTGACTGTTGATCAGCGCCCGGTTGTCAAAACGCCTAGAGTGTTTTTGTCCCCGTTTTTAAAATTGTGTGTTGACTCTCGCAGGTGAGTGCAGCAACAAGGAATGTCCGTTCCTGCACATTGATCCAGAGTCAAAGATCAAAGATTGTCCCTGGTACGACCGAGGCTTCTGCAAACACGGTACGTCCTGCTCACATAAACATTCCAGCAGTACTGATATTAACACCCCCTAAACATACTGTTTACATTAATACACATAGTGTTCCCCTGCTGGTTTGAATTTCTTCATCAACAGAAAAACCGCCTCTTTACTTTGTGTTGATCTTCACCCACCTCCCTGTCTTAGGTCCTGACTGCAGACACAGACATACAAGGAGGGTGATCTGTGTGAATTACCTGGTGGGCTTCTGTCCAGAGGGAAAATCCTGTAAATTTATGCAGTATGTTATCCTTTTTATTTGATTCTTACATAATAGAAATTAGTCCTGGGCGATATGGAGAAAATCAAATATCATGATATTTTTGACCAAATACCTCAATATCGATACCGCAACGATATTGTAGTGTAGTCAACACTACAATATCGTTGCAGTATCGATATTGGTGCTTTTCACAAAAAATTAGATTTTTGATAAATAATCATCAGTAATGTGGATATAATGACTGAGTGAGTAAAGGCAAATAATAGAACAGTTACAACAGTCTGGTAAGTTCAGAAAATGACATCACTTTACTGTAATGCAGCCTTTAAAACCAGGAAAAGACAACATTTACCATATTACGATATCCAAAATCTAAGACGATCTCTAGTCTCATATCACGATATCGATATAATATCGATATATTGCCCAGCTCTAATAGAAATGCTTTTTTATGTTGCATGTAAAACAAAAGACACCACTTATGACTTGTTTTAGCATTTGGTAGTTTGGGATAGTTCTCTCTGTCTTTATTTTTGGATGATTATGTCATCTAGTAAAATATTCTTTAGACAAAAGATTGAGTTGGCAGTAAACTAAAAATAATCCGAGACTTCACCTTGCAGTTATGTAGATTTAACGGTAGATGTTCTTCTACAGCCCTCGTTTTGAGTTGCCTATGGGAGCTTCTGAACAGCCTCCTCTACCACAGCAAATTCAGAACCAGACAAAGGTAAGAGGACACTTCCACAAACACCCAAATACACCACTCCGTGTTTTTTACCTGCTACTTTGTAGCTGAACAGCGCAACAAAAATGATTTCTCTTTGCGTGTTCCCTGCTGCAGCCTGTGCCCAGCATGGGACGCTCGTCGCTCTCTCTAATCCAGCTGACCAACTCCAGTCCAGGCATGCGGCCGCAGAACCACATGCCGATGTCTGCGCCTCAGCAAAATCACATGACTGGCAACAGAGGGCCTCGGCCACTGGACCAGGTCACCTGCTACAAGGTGAGTCATCTGAACATTTCTCTGCCAATGTGCCCTAGTGTGTTCAAATACAGTTCAAGACTCCAGTCCCTCTCACTGTAGTCATAAATATACTCGTAATACCTTTGAGGCATAGTTCCACATTTTGAGAAATATTTTATTTTCTTTTTTGGTCTGTACCGTACATATGAAGCTACCGCCAGTAGCCGTTTTAATACTTGACTTTTACAAAGTTATTTTCCCACATGCAGCATTACGATTTCCTATTTCAACAACTCATGATATACACTCACCTAAAGGATTAATAGGAACACCTGTTAAATTTCTCGTTATATGCAATTATCTAATCAACCAATCACATGGCAGCTGCTTCAATGCATTCAGGGGTGTGGTCCAGGTCTAGACAATCTCCTGAACTCCAAACTGAATGTCAGAATGGGAAAGAAAGGTGATCTAAGCAACTTTGAGCGTGGCGTGGTTGTTGGTGCAAGACGGGCTGGTCTGAGTATTTCACAATCTGCTCGGTTACTGGGATTCTCACGCACAACCATTTCTAGGGTTTACAAAGAATGAGGAGAAAGAGGAGAACGGGTCGAGTGATTCAAGCTGATAGAAGAGCAACTTTGACTCAAATAACCACTCGTTACCACAGAGGTATGCAGCAAAGTATTTGTGAAGCCACAACACGAACAACCTTGAGGCGGATGGGCTACACCAGCAGAAGACCCCACCGGGTACCACTCATCTCCACTAAAAATAGGAAAATGAGGCTACAATTTGCACGAGCTCACCAAAATTGGACAGTTGAAGACTGTAAAAATGTTGCCTGGTCTGATGAGTCTCGATTTCTGTTGAGACATTCAGATGGTAGAGTCAGAATTTGGCGTAAACAGAATGAGAACATGGATCCATCATGCCTTGTTACCACTGGGCAGGCTGCTGGTGGTGTAATGGTGTGGGGGATGCTATCATATCAATATGGGCCAACATTTCTAAAGAATGATTCCAGCACCTTGTTGAATCAATGCCACAAAGAATTAAGGTAGTTCTGAAGGAGAAAGGGGGTCAAACACGGTATTAGTAGGGTGTTCCTAATAATCCTTTAGGTGAGTGTAGGTTTGTTATTCTTACAGAATGATAAAACGTTAAAGTTAAGGAAAATGGAATAAATGAAGATCATAATATTGATAAGAAAAGTCACACTAAGTGACTAGTAAATTAATAATAATGATTTAATAAAAATTAGAAATGGGTTTGATATTAAACACATTTATTCTCAGGTATGCCTAACCTCCATATTATGCTTCAATTATACTCTTGTGTCCGTATATTGTATGTATCTTTTACCGGTATGTTGTGTCTGACTATTTCTTGCCTGGGAGCAGCGACCTACTCGAGTCTCCGCTGGTTGTCTGACAAGTGCTCCAGGCCAAGAAAAAGTCCAGAACCGAACCCCTCGTAAAACAGGAAATTATTAGCCTGACAAGCCAGACCCACATCAAGATGTTGGGTCTGGGAACTCACCATTGGCAGGGCTCAATCTGAGGGGCGGGATAAACGGTTGTCTTTCAGATTCTCTCTGCACGCAATAGGATAGCGCTACAACCAGGCAGAGCAACGAAGAAGGTAGCGAAGCTAGTTGATAGATTAAACTTTTGCCGTATCCGGTCGGCAAAACTCCGAACACAGCTTCCTTTTTTAAGAATGACTTCAGTGCCGTTCTTTATTCTTTTCTCAAAGAAAAGCTTAACTCCAAGTCTTCCAGAGTCGCGGCCAAAGCCGATTTGAAAGTGTTCCCAGCAGCAGCAGCCATAAGCCCGCCCACCGACTCTATACACGATGTGATTGGCCCGGCCAGAGTTTGGTTTTTCCAGCTCGCAAGCCAACAGAGAGTTGCTAGACCCCATGGCTGCAAATTACATTTGCTGCCACTAGGGTGCATCTATATTTCTAGGCTAGCAAATTATAGTTACTACACTTCAGTTTTTGTATATAAAGAAATTAGATGAAACATGTTAATTGTTGAGCTTTAAAGGTTCTTGTAGGTAGATTTTGTTACCTTTTGGACAGAGCCAGGCTAGCAGTTTCCCCGTTTCCAGCCTTTATGCTAAGCTAAGCTAGACGGCTTTACTATAGACATGAGAGTGGCATTGATTCTTCTTATTGAACTCTCAGCAAGAAAGCAAATAAGAGTATTTTCTTCATATCCTTGGGGGAGAAAAAAAATAATCATTGCCAATAGAGCTGCAATATATCGATATTATATCAATATCGATGTATAAGGCTAGATATTGTTTTTAATTTTGGATACCGTAATATGATAAGTGTCTTTTCCTGGTTTTAAAGGCTACATATCAGTAAAGTGATGATAATTTTCTGAACATACCAGACCGTTCTAGCTGTTCTTGTTGCCTTTACCCACTCAGTCATTATATCTACATTACTGATGATTATTTATCAAACATCTCACCGTGTAAATATTTTGTGAAAGCACCAATTGTCAACACTACAATATCGCCGCAATATCAATAGGGGTATTTGGTAAAAAAATGTCATATTTGATTTTCTCCAATTCGCCCAGCTCTAATCGCCATTTTCAGCTTTTTTGTTGTTGTAGCTTTTAATAAGGAGCCATTAACACCCTCCTTCTTTTGTCTTCCCTGTGTCTGCAGTGTGGTGAGAAGGGCCACTATGCCAACAAATGCACTAAAGGTCATCTGGCCTTCCTGAGTGGACAGTAACATTCAGCCTTGAGGTCACCACGGTGCTGTAGCTCAGTTCGCCTGATGGGAGCAGAGGAAGAGCAGCTGAAGAGAGGAAGCTCCTTTGCTCCACAGGCTGAAGTTGAACTTAAAAGACTTTGACTGCCGCTGTTGTGCGTCACTTCAAACGGACACAAGCCGTAAGAAAGATAAACATAGCTACTATTTCTATTTTTTGTGGATACATGAAAATAAGGAACAGAAAAGATGTCACAATCTGTGTGGCTGTGGTTTAATGACTTGTTAGTCTTCAGTTTTCTACAATGTTTGTACTAAAGCGAACTGAATATTTAAAGAGACCTCACACCCAGGGTCCACGGTGCAGTGCTGTGACGTGTTGCCGCTTCTTAGACATGTGACTGCATCAGTGACACCAGGCGACTTTCTATTCTTCTAGTAAATCTGTCCGACAGTGTAAATGCAATAAAAAGTGATAAATGCCAGTAGGAATGTAAATTACTGTACTTAAGAACTACTGTAAGTAATCAGAGCCCAAATCCACCCTGCAATGGTTCCTATTGTACTCACACCACCTCAAATCTTCTGGCTTACCACGCACAATTTTGCATATAGTCAGATTTTAGACTTTGCAAGCATTTTAAATTCTGGAAATTACCAGTTGTGTGTGTGGATACCTTGTGTTAAATCTTAATCTACATCTTTCACTTTTTACCTGAAGGGATGTGTGGGGAAACAGCAGTTTGGCACAGTATGAATTTCATTGTGTTGACAGTCTGAACATTTTCTCACAATCTGTACAGTGTGTACAAATAAATGTTCTTGTTACGGATTTATGTACACTTTCATTCAAGGCAGCTACACTCCTGATAGTGAGAATTGTAACTTAACAGCTATAATTTCATACAGCTATACAACTGGAAACTAAACTTAGACACAACCACACATGATATCCAACAATGAATCTTAAGATTGTTTATTGGTCACAACAGTCACATATTCAACACACAGCTGAGTAGAAAGAGCAGGGGGAACAAAGAGGTTCAACCCCCGAAGGTCTGATGGTCTCGCTTAGTGGTACTTCCTCCAGCGATCATGTTCTGGAAGAGAAGATGGAGAAAAGATTTAAAATGACATGTGTTTTGGTACATTTTTCCAAAAAGGTAGAACATCCTAAACAGGAAGTACGGGAGTGTATGCATTTCTTACTAATGTGGTCGTATTCCCACAGGTAGCTCAAAGCCACGTAGCCAACCAGCAGCATAGCTACACCACCGATGCCTCCCTTCTTCACATTAATGTACTTGTTGTAGTATCTGTCGTGGCCTGCGAGAGAGAAAAAAAAACACACCGCATAAACCACCACGGAAGACGGTACGATGACATACACAGTTATCCTCAAATTACAAAGATGTGACCTGAAGACAAATGCTACATGCACTGATCTTAACGTGTATGAACATGGGGAAAGAGGACACGCAGAAAGAGAGCATGTGTAATGTGGTGCGGTTAAGTAATCGCCCTCGATGAGCTGGGAGTCAATACATTTTCTAGCCCTTCGTCAGCTACAATGGCAGTTCTCATTAAGCATCTTATCAGACTAGGAGCCCTCCTTTAGGTTCCTAGTTAAGGGTTTCCTCTTAAGAGCTGTTCACAACACTGCTGAGAGTAACTTTTACTGAATTCATACATAGGGGGTGACCCTGTTGCTATGGGTGACATGTTTCATAAATAATGCTAGATGGACATATTTCATTCGATATTTTAGAAGTCAAAAAGTCTTAGTGACTAAAGATTCCTCTGAATGAAAGTAGAGGTGCAACGATGAATCGATTAGTTGCCAACTATTTTGATAATCGATTAATCGTGAGTCTTTTTTATTAAAAAAAATAAGATTTCTCTGATTCCAGCTTGTTAAATGTGAATATCTTCTAGTTTCTTCTCTCCTTTGTGACAGTAAACTGAATATCTTTGAGTTGTGTACAAAACAAGACATTTGAGGACGTCCTCTTAGGCTTTGGGAAACACTGATCCACATTTTTCACCATGTTTTGACATTTTTATAGATCAAACTAATCGATTAATCAAGAAAAGAATCGACAGATTAATCGACTATGAAAATAATCGTTAGTTGCAGCCCTAAATGAAAGCAAAACATCCTCTATGTCCCCTAAATATGTAGCATTAAATAAAAGATATCTAATATGATTGTAGTTCAAAGTTTTTTTAAGACTTTGATGTGATTTCTGGTGAAATGTGCTGCTAAAAATGCAGATTTGGTCTTTTTTATTTATTTTTTATTAAAAACTTAGCATTGAAATGTTCCCAAATTCGTTAACTGCTGTCAGGTTGGTTTTCCAACTGAACGATGACAATAGGTTTCTGTATCACCATGCTCCTTTATCTAGTACTCACATTCTTCTGCCGTTTTATTAAAAGCTGGTATTCCAAAAAGCTATGCTGAAAACTGAGGTCCTTTTTTGTGTTTTAGTTCCTCCCTCTGTAAAGGTTTAGTCAGAACAGTTTTCCTCACCCCTGCGGACGGCTGAGATGATGCCATTGGGAGTGAAGTCTCGCCCTCCGAGCCAGCTCCCCAGCTCACCCAGTTTCACGTCCATCAGTCGCTTCTCAACTACGGGAACTGGTCACGAGTGGAGACAGCACAGACAGTTTGATTACACATTATCCATATAGAGCAACACATGCTATGGCTCTGGTAGTGAGGGGGTCATCCCTATGTTCCCCAAGCGGCAAAAATAGAACCCTTTTTTAGAAAAAAAAGGTCCTATGTTCCCCCTTTTTCCCAAAAAGGGTCCTACATTCCCTTGTAGCAATACATACCGGGGAGCATAGGACCCTTTTTCTGGAAAAGGGTCCTGTGTTCCCTGCAATCTATCAATCTTTACGGTAGGGTTAGAGTTAGCCATGGAATTTGGCAGTAATGGTGGAAAAAGTAACAGACCGGGGAACATAGGACCCTTTTCCAGAAAAAGGGTCCTATGTTCCCCCGTCTCATACAAAGAGGGGAACACAGGACCCGGGGAACATAGACACGCTCCCGTAGTGAGCTTTAAAAAAAAAGGTCAATCTGCCAGAACTGACTAGATTGGTAACTAAGGTTTACGTGCAGTTTAGTGTCCCAAATTCCCCATACAATGTCCTTAATTAATTATGAACCTGCTAAACCACCTGTGCTACCCTAACCTTAATCTTTACCTGTCTCAAATAAGACCATCATTTGGGACACTGAGTTTTTGGAAAATAATGTGTGACACTAAACTGCACGTAAGCCGGTAGCTAAATTGATTAGTAGATTAGCAGAAACTAAGTCGGGAACCAATTTGATAATCACCTAATAGACCTTTTTCACAGCAGACATGTTGACATGTCATAGTAGGAAAAGCACAGGTGTGTTCCAAACCATCAATGATGGCTGTATTCCACTTAGGAGAGGTCCTGGTATTGTTCATGCTGACTCACTGGAATAGCTTACTGGGACACTTGATTGAATTGAGCCATCGTTAAGGTTATCAATTTCAGCTGTGCTTTTCCTACTATGACAAGTCAACATGTGTGCTGTGAAAAAGGTCCATTAACCCAAACATTTCCTGGTTTATTTGTCTTATGCGTTATTGAAGGTCTGTGTTTTGCACTGAACTGCTCAGACCAAACAGTGAAGGTGTCACCTTGGACTCGGAGGATGGGCATTGGTAAATACTTTTAAACATTTCGAAGACAAAACTATTATTCGAAATAATAATCGGAAGACTAACCGATACAGGAAATAATCCTTTTAGTTGCAGCTCTAAATTCAGCAAAGTAAGTCAGTCAACAACTTCACCTCCACACAGTCGTAAAGCAGAAGTATTCAATCTACAAAAGGCACAAATGAAGTTCCAGTGGCTCAGATGCCTGAACTAAACCTGCTGGCTACTTTCCATCTCTGGATCTAACTTTTGACACATTTGACATTTACCAGGTGTGTAGCTTTATTACAGCTACCGTGAAAGAAGTACACTTGGCCCGCCGTTCAAACCCCTACTGTATGCAGAGCACGGCCTCTTGTGTTTTATTTCTTTACGTTGTTTTAGGATTAAAATTAGCCAAAGAGAATATCAGTTTGGGGTAAAAGGCAGTGACTGAGTTTGCAGGCTACTGTGAAAGCTAGCCAAAAGACACGGTTACATATCTTAAGATAAGCATAGACAACTGTATTATGATAGCTTCGTCCAAACTGCAAGTTCTATCTAAAGTTTCTGAGCACCGAGCATGACGGTTAAATGTCCTAAAGCGACTCGCAGATTAATTTTAACTGCAGAGCAGCCAATGACACGCAAAGTCCTTGACGTGACTTAAAGGATTCAGCGCGGCCTTCAGTCACACTAAAACCTGAACGGCGACTCGTTAACGGATTATCTGACAGTAAAACACACGACGTCTGTAAGAACGTCAAACTATATTAACAACAAAACACACAATAGAGAACATTTTTGATACATTTAGCAGAGGACACGCTCTTTTACCTGGTCTGTCCGCCATCTTGACTGGTGCGAAGGGCTCGCAGGCAGCGGGGAATGATGGGAATATAACCACAAAGTGCATTATGGGAGAATGTGTAGTTTTTTAGCCTGTCCACTAGAGGGCAGCAAAAGAAATGAAACCAATGTCTCAAAGCAAAAGGTTTTACAACCACAACACTACACAGAACAACGAAAATCCTGAACCACAACAAGGTATATTTAAAGATTACCTCCAAACATGTTTTTTTTTTTTTTTAGATTATTTTTTGGGTCATTTTTAGTCCTTAATTTTCACAGGACAGATGAAGACATGAAAGGGGAGAGAGAGGGGGAATGGCATGCAGCAAAGGGCCTCCAAACATGTTTTAAAACAATTATTATAATAATTTATAATAATAAATCATTTAGCCTATAATAATAATAATATTAGGCCTAATATTAATAATACCTAGCCTATTATTTTAGGGCACCTATCTGGACACCCAAAGTCACCTTACAACGTGTTAACAACAGTAATCATACAGGTACAAACAGTGTTGGAAAAGACACAAGCCCAGACAATCACAAAAAAAGAGACATAGGTGAGCGGACACGTGTAGGAAGGGAGAAAAAAAACAAACTAGCCTAGCTGAAGGGAATCGGACAAAGAGAGCGGGTATTAGTAGGTAGGCCAGGTGAGTTTTAAGGTGGGATTTGAATAGGTAAACATATCTAGATAGATTAGATAGATAGATAGTTTATTGTCATTGCATATCTCTACACAACGAAATTAAGATGACATCAATCACTCACTTAGCAGCATAAACACAGAAGGATAAAAAGTGACAATGTCAGCAACAATTAATAGATAAATATAAAAAATAAATAAAAGTATTAAAAACCTGAATAAGAAAAAACAGACCTCTAGACATATCACACTATCAAAATCAAAGCTGAAGACCTTTCTCTTTGATGTTGCCTTTCTTTAATTTATTGTACTGCACTTTGAATTTTATTCTCGTATTTTATCTGTTTTTAATTTTGTCATATTTAACTGTTCTTTAATGTTTTATGTAAAGCACTTTGAATTGCCCTGTTGCTGAAATGTGCTATATAAATAAAGTTGCCTTGCCTTGCCTATGATTCCTCTGTTTTTTTGTCGAAACCGCATGTTAAACCTCTCTCTCCTTTAAAAAGCATGTCAGATCTCATGCATTTTGAAATAGTGACCTGAAGGGTTTACCACACTGGTGTCTCCTGACACTCAATCAGAGGAATCATTTTTTCAACAGAAAGAAGCCGATCAATGAGCAGCACAGCACTGGCACTGGCTACAAGACTTCAATGTACCTGAAGATATAGTGAAGAAGATGTTATTGAGGCCAGTGTTATTGTGGTAGTTCAGGTCTATTCTCAACACGCCCACCGATCGATACACCCCTCTCTCTCACACACACACACACACACACACACACACACACACACACACACACACACACACACACACACACACACACACACACACAGAGTTAATTAGGGTGTGTAGTGGTGGTTTTGGCCTTCATCCAAAGTTGAGCATCAACCTCTTTCCTTTATTTGACTGATTTTCCTGCTTCGCTCTAATGACTTTCATTAGATGGAGGACTCATATCGATCGTCCAACATCCACCCTGCTTTTTCTCATCTTTATCTTTTTCGCTACTTCTCTCTCTAACTCACCACATAGATGTGAATACACACAATGTTGCAAAGACACATTTCTTGATCCACCCTTTTCTTAATCGCTTAATCAACCCCAAAAGGCAAACATTTCCTGGTCCCACCTTTTTAAAATTTGAGGCTTTTGTGTTATTGAATATCTATGTTTTGCACTTTTGCTCGGACAAAGCAGAGAAAATGTCACTTTGGACTCTGAGGACTTGTGACTGGCGTTTGTAAATAGGCCTAAATCTATTATTCAAAGTAATAATTGGCAGACTAATCCTGGCAATTTACACAAAACAGTTGATGAATAGGACTACAGGTAAGAAGAAAAAATATATATATTTTTGGTTGTGGGGTTGTGTCACACTCAGTTACACACTTGGTTGAACCAACATCTTGCCTCTGTCTAATTTACACACAACGTGGGCCAAAACCTCTAATCCAATCTCACTCTGGGCCGCTCAGAAAACAGCACACGCCCCCAGAGGTGGCAGATTCCCAAATGCAGTCAATCGAACACCTACACACACACACACATGCACACAGATGCAAACACACAGAGATGTGAACACACAATGACAGACTGACGCACTCTGAAACTGTGCAGAGATAGACACAAGCACACACATTTCATTTGGGCTGTAA
Organism: Sander lucioperca; assembly: GCF_008315115.2. Taxonomy (NCBI): domain Eukaryota; kingdom Metazoa; phylum Chordata; class Actinopteri; order Perciformes; family Percidae; genus Sander; species Sander lucioperca. The sequence goes on along the minus strand of NC_050193.1, from coordinate 16,610,233 downwards.
AGGTTACCAACAAACACTGTAACATAATCTCATTTATAGAGAAAAAAATACACACACACACACACACACACACACACACACACACACAATGTTATTCCACCTCAAGAGGCAGGTGCCCTGGAGGTCTGCCACAGAGACAGCTCTTTGAAGCTGATGGAGAGAGATAGAGGGAGGAAGAACGAGAGGTGGAGGGAGGGAGGGAGTTTGTGTGAGGGTGAAGTATAGACAGACAGAGAGAGAAAACAGGGATTAAAGAGGATGAGTGCAGGAAAGAGATGAATACTGTAAGTACAAAAGGGGAAACTGGCAGCAGGAAGATAATGATGGAGGGAGATGAAGGATAAAGGAGAAAAAAAGAGGACTCACTGAGCCCATGTCTCTGCACACACACAGCTCTCTCTATACACACATGACCTTTAAACAGCCACTCTCCCAGTCACCCCCTGTTCATCCATCCTTCATGCTCCACATCCTCTTTCATTTCATTTTTTTTTTTTAGACTTCTCCTTGTGTTTTCTTTTAAATCGCCACTTCTCTGCCCTTGCCAGAGATTTATCTTCTCCCCATCTGCAACTGTCCACAATTCATGTTTCTTTTCCTTCCCCTCTCTACCACATTCTTTCCTGCTCTTTTGCCCTCTGCATCTCTCTTCTTTTTTTTTTACCTCTTAACTCACTCCTCGTCATGAATGTCACCGCCTCCTCCTCCTACTCCTAATGACTTGTATATTTGTTTTTCCTCTTCTCTGTCCTGGCTGAGAGTTCCCAAGAGAAACAAACGATGGGCAGAAATCAGACAAAGAGATAGACAGGCAGGCAGGCAGGAAGGATAGGTTGTGGGTAATGGATTTATCAGCCCTCCTATTACTACAATAATCTCATTAGAGATATGGAGATCACCAGGGGAGCTGCTAAAAGGAGCTTGCTGGCTGATGAGTGTCCCAGAGGAAACCTGTGTGTGTGTGTGTGTGTGTGTGTGTGTGTGTGTGTGTGTGTGTGTGTGTGTGTCCATGAGACAGCCAAAGATGAATAAAGAGAGCAAGAAAGAGAGGATACTACATGTGCAGAAAGGCTCCACAGGGACCATTTCATTCCTCACAGCGATAGCTTTAGCCACTAAATCAAACTTTCCCATTCCCATTGACTCACTCACTTAAATGTAATGGCCGCTAATGGCACGTTGACTAATCGAAGCTACACTTCTGCTGAAGACAAAACAACATGGTGCAAAACAGACCAGCAGTACAATCAAATTTAGCTTACATCCTGTATGGATGCCAGAATTATTTGTAGAGCATTTAAAAGATAAAGGTGACACTTATTCTCACTAACCTTGGCAGATTGTGCATTTTTAGAAAGCATAAAGCCTCATAATTCTATCTTTGTAAACCATTTTACCATTTTGAAAACAAGCTTTTATGCTTAACATTAACCTTCACTATCACTCTTGTGTGTAATTCCAATATGCATGCTCCTTTTAGCTCTGTTTTGGTCTCCACCGACTCCTGAGGGAAGTATCTGTCTCTTTAGAAGCTAAATGCTCCATTATGTTCACCAGCTACTTGCTAATTTCATCACTTCATCCAGACAGTCCTCACCCAGAAAACGACCGGTCGGTTGATTGTGCAAGCAGCTCATAACGACCCAAATTTACGTTTGC